>NW_007250791.1:485189-555921 GCF_000164805.1 Carlito syrichta | reverse complement strand
CCGCCTCAGCCTTCCGAGTAGCTGGAATTACAGGCGCGCGCTACCATGCCCGGCTGATTTATTCATTTATTGTAGATATGAGGTCTCGTTTCCCAGGCGGGTCTCGAACCCATGGGCTCAGGCAATCCACTTACCTCAGCCTCCCAAAGGTGCGGGATTATAGGCTGAGCCACCGAGCCCAACTGCGAATACTATTTTTAAGAAATATACTGAAAAGAAAAAACCACAGATAAGTTAAAAAAGACTTCAGGACAGGGGTTTGGTTTCTTTTTTTAAAGATGTGGGGTACAACTCTGGATTAGGTATACAGGTGGTCATCATACAGGTAAATTTTGGGGCTCTCTTTGGTCCCCACTTTACCTGGCTTGACATCAGGTACCCTTATTGATTCTGTGCCCTCTTCCAAACCCTGACTGTATCCTGCTATTGCTGATCTCTTTCTTATAGTATTATGGTGAATGTTCAGGGTCCAATTATGAGTGAGAACATGTGGTACTCTGTTCTTTGTTTCTGTTTCTGTGATAGATCACTGAGTATGATAAACTCTAAATCCATCCAAGTTGCTGCAAAGTTCATGTTTGTCCTTCTTTATGGTTGCATAATATTCCATTGTGTATATGTACCGCGTTTTTTTAACCATTCCAGTTTCAATGGACAGCATATTTGGCTCCATGTTTTTGCTATTGTGAATAGTACTGCAATAAACATGTATGTGCAGGTATCCTCTTTGTAGAATTATTTGAGTTCCTCTGGGTATATTCCCAGTAGGGAGATTGCTGGGTCATTCTGAAGGTCAATGTCTAGTTCTTTTAGAAATCGCCACACTGTTTTCCAAAGAGTTTGCACTAGTTTGTATTCCCACCAGCAGTGTAGAAGCATTCCTTTTTCTCTGCGTCCTCGCCAGCATCTGTTGTTTGTTTTATTAATGATGACCATTTTTACTGGGGTTAGGTAGTATCTCAATGTGGTTCTGATTTGCATTTCTCTGATGATGAGTGAGGCTGAGCACTTTTCCATTTGTCTGTTGGCTGCCTGTATATCTTCTTTTGAGAAGTGTCATTCATTTCTTTTACCCACTTTTTAATGGAGCTGTTTGCCTTTTTCCTTTTGGTGATTTGAGTTTGTTGCAGATTCTAGATGTTAGGTCTTTGTCAGAAATACAGTTGGCAAATATTTTTTCCCATTCTGTCAGCTGTCTCTCTGCTCTCTTTATGGTTTCTTTTGCTTTGCAGAAGTTCATTAGTTTGATGAGGTCCCACTTGTCTATCTCATTTCTTAATGCATAGGCATTTAGGGTTCTAAATAAGAATTAGTTGCCAGTTCCAATTTCCACAAGGGTATCTCCTGCATTTTCTAAGATTCTTATAGTTTGAGGTTTTATGTTTAAGTCTCTGATCCATTTAGAGGTGATTTTGTGTATGGTGATAGGCAGTGGTCCTGTTTCAATCTTCTGGATGTGGTCCGCCAATTTTCCCAGCACCATTGCTGAATACTAGTGGTCTCACCACAGTGGTTGTTGGTGGAGGATTCGACGAAGATGAGTTGGTGGGAAAACTGAGGTTTTGCTTCTAGAATCTCTATCCTGTTCCATAGGTCCATATGCCTGTTCTTGTATCAATATCAGGCTGTTCTGATTATTGTAGCCTTATGGTAAAGCTTAAAGTCTGGAAGTATGATACCTCCCACTTAGTTTCTTTTGCTAAGGATTGTTTCAGTTATTTGCAGTCATTTATGTTTCCATATGAATTTCTGTATTGTTGCTTCCAGGACTGAGAAGAATGATTTTGGTGATTTAATGGATATTGTGTTGAATCTGTAGATTCCCTATGGTAAGATGAACATCTTAATGTTGATTCTTCCAATCCATGAGCATGGACATTTTTCCATTTATTTGTGTCTTCTTGGATTTCTTTAAGCAGTGTTTTGGAGTTTTCATTGTAAAGGTCTTTCACTTCTCTAGTTGGGAAGATGCTGAGGTATTTCATAGTTTTTGTGGCTATTGTGAATGGGATTGTGCTTTTCATTTGGTTCTCTATCGTCTTGCTGTTAGTATATAAGAATGTGACGCCTTTTGCACATTTATTTTGTACCCTGAGATTTTGCCGATGTCCTTTATCAGGGCAAGGAGGTTTTTTGACAAATTCTCTTGGGTCATATCATCAGGAAAAAGGGATAACTTAACTTTCCCTTTTCCTATTTGGATACTCTTGATTTCTATCTCTTGTCTAATTACCATAGCTAAGACTTCTAACACAATGTTGAACAAGAGGGATAAGAGCAGGTAGCTTTGTCTTGTTCTGATTTTCACAGGAAATGTTTCCAGTTTCTGTCATTTAGCAATATGCTGGCTATGGGTTTATCATAGAGGGTGCTTTTTATTTTGAAGTATGTCAATTCTATGTCTAGGTGTTTGAGGGTTTATATCAAGAAGGGATGCTGGATTTTATGAAATTCTTTTTCTGCATCTAATGATAAAATCGTGTGGTTGTTTTTATATATGTTAATTGCATTTATGGTCTGGCAGATGTTGAACTATACCAGTATCCTGGGAATGAAGCCTACCTGGTCATGGTAGATGATTTTTGAAATGTGTTGTTGGATCTGATTTGCTAGAATGCTGTTGAGAATTTTGGCATCAATGTTCAGTAGGGATGTCTGTCTGTAGTTCTCTTTTTGTGTCGGTATCTTTACCTGGTTAGGGTATCAGTGTGGTTTTAGCTTCTTAAAACGATTTGGAAAGAATTCCATCTTTTTTGGTTGCCTGGAATCTGGGATACATTCAATAAGATTGGTATCAGCTCCTCCTTGTAAATTTTGTAGATTTCCACTGGAAACGCATCTGATCCAGGGCTTTTTTTGTAGGCAGTTTTCTTATGATGGAGTCAATTTCCTGGGTATTATTGGTCTACTTAGTGTCTCGATGTCTTCTTGTTTCAGCCATGGGAGGTTGTGTGATATCAGAAAGTCCTCCATTTCATTTAGATTATCAAGCTTGTTTCCATACAACTGTGCAGAGTAATCTATTACAATGTTTGGTCTTTCTTAGGGTCAGTTGTGATTTGGTCTTTTGAATTTCTGATTGTGTTTATTTGGGATTTTTCTTTCTTTTTCTTGGTCATTCTGGCTAGGGGTCCATCAATCTTGTTAATTCTTTCAAAGAACCAGCTTTTTGTTTTGTTTTGTGTTTTCTTTGCTATTTTAGTTTTTTATATCCCATATTTGGGCTTTTACTTTGGTGATCCAGATCCTTCTGCTAAAGTTAAGGTTTTGGTGCTCTTCTCTTTCCAGCTCCCTTAGGTGATTTGTCAGGCTGTTAACTTGTGATCTTTCCATTTTTTTTTTTTTTGATGTATGCTAGTAAAGATAGAAAGTCCCCTGTTAGAACTGTTTTCATGGCATCCCAGAGGTTTTGGTAGGATGATTCTTTGTTTTCATTTATTTCTAAGAATATTTTAATTTCTGTTTTGATTTCTGCATTGATCCAGTAGTCATTCAGCATCATGCTGTTTAGTGTCCATGTCTTTGTGAGATTTGGGGGAATTTTGTTGGTGTTAATATTTATTTTTATTTGACTGCAGTCTGAGAAGGTACATGGCAGTATTTTGGTCCTATGAACTTTGTTTATGCTTGATTTATGGCCAAGGATGTGACTGATCTTGAAGAACATTCCATGTTGTGATGATTAGAATGTATATTCTGTGGTTATTGAGTGGAGTATTATGTAGGTATCTATTGAGTTCATTTGGTCAATCCTCAAGTTGAGGTTCTAGATTTCTTTGTTTATTTTTTGCCTTGATGATTGATCTAGGGTTGACTGTGTGGTATTTAAGTACCCAGCTATAATAGTGTTAGAATCAATATCCTTTTTTTAGTTTACTTAGTAGTTGCTTTATAAATGCTGGTGCTCCTGTGTTACGTGCATATATGTTTAGGATGAATATTTCTTATTGATGAATTGAATCCTTTATCATTATGTAGTGTCCTTCCCTATCTTTTTTCATTTTTGATAGCTTAAAAGTTGTTTTGACTGATATTAAGATCATGACTCCTGCCTTTTTGTGATCCATTCTCCTAGAAACTCATTTACTATCCTCTAACTTTGAATCTGTATATGTCTCCGTTAGTGAGATGTGTTTCCTGGTGCAGTAAATTATTGGATCATGGTTTTTATCCAGTTTGCCATTCTGTGTCTTTTTAGTGGTGTATTTAATCCATTCACATTTAGGCTAATTATTGAAGTGTGATGGTTTATCCCTGTCATAAAGTTCTTATAAAGTTTTTTCTTTGTTTGTTTGTTTTCTTGTAGTTTTTGCATTGAGGTATGTGTGTGTTTTCAAGTTTGCAGTCGTAATGTATTGTCTGTTGATTCTTTGTTCTCCTGTTCTCTTATGAAGTGTGTGGTCATTCTTTTTTCTTTCTTCTGTGCTTAATACCTTTTTAAGCATCTCCTGTGAACTAGTCTGGAAGTTGCATAATCTCTTAGGGATTGGATATCTGGGAAGGACTTTAATTTTACATTGCTGATGGAGCTGTGCCTGGCTTGGTAGGAAATTCTTGGTTGACATTATTTATCTTTGATGACTCTGAATATTGGACTCTAGCCCCTTCTTGCTTGTAGTGTTTCTGCCAATTGTTCTGATGCTAATTGGTTTTCCCCGGTTGGTAGTCTGACTTTTCTCTCTTGCTCTCTTTAGGGTTTTTCTTTTATGCCTACTTTGTGTAGGCAAATTATTGTGTGTTTAGGGGTTGGTCTTCTCATTTGATCCCTTACGGGGGTTCTCTGTGTCTTTTCTGTTTGGCTGGTCACATTAGAGAATGAGATGGGGAAATTTTTCTTGGGTAACCTACTGGAATACTTGCTCCAAAGTGTTCTCCATTTCCCTTTCTTCTGGGATACCAATCAGGTGTAGGTTTGGCCTCTTGATGTAATTGCACATCTCTTGTAGGTTTAGTTCCTTCTTTCTGAGTTTTCTTTCTATTTTTTTGCAGATCAGATTAATTCCATGCTCTGGGCTTCAAGTTCTGAGATTCTTTCTTCCACTAAATTAATTCTGCTTTCCATGCTTGTCATCCTGTTATTTATTTCCTGGATGAAGTTTTTATGGCCAAAGTCTCTGTTACAAGTTCTTTTAGTGTTGCATCTTGTCTTTCTTGAGTCTTAGTCACTCTTTCCATCCATTCCCTGATCCCTCCCCTATTCTGGAGCCAGTCATTGGTGACTTCCATTTTTTGAGTTCAGATGTCTGATTTTTCAGGTGTTTTCTCTTTGTTACACTTGAAATTACCTGTGGTCTTCCATTGTTTTTTTTCACATTTGTGACAGATCTCTTGTTTTTCTCTTTAGTTCCATTATTCAGTGGCAGTGGGAAAGGCTTTCACTTCTGATGTTTGCTCAATCCTCTATACTTCCCTGATCTGGGCTCTGGATTTGTTCTATTTTGAAACAGAACTGTGGATGGGAAGCTTTGCTGTCTCTTTTAGTTTTGAAAATGAATAATGTAGAGTATGGGGAGCTGAGATTCAGAAACTACTTTCAAATCACAATGTTCACTGTTTGTGGTATGTGTTCTCTGAGACCCACTCTGCACCACAACTCTATATGATGATGCAATGGATACATGTGTGTACTCCCTGAGTCCAATATACAACAACAAAACCCCAGGAAAACTAAACACACACACACACACACACACACACACACACCAAAACAAACTGGAATAACAACAAAATGAAACAAAAAACAACAACAACAAAACCCCAGGAAAACTAAACACATACAGACACACACGCCTAGCACAAAATGAATGGAGAACAAAAAGAGAAAGACCAGGAAAAAAAAACAAAGGGAAAAAAATAGGAATTCAGATTGAACCCTCACACATATATTCACATACACCTTTAACTGAAAAAAGAGAGAGAGAGAGAGAGAAAAGAACAAAAGAGCAAAAACATGCCAACAAAAAAACCCCTGAAAAATGAACACTCAATCCTTCACATACACACATAAACAGAAAACAAAAAACAAAAACAAAAGAAGACAGAAAAATAAAATAAAAAGGGGGGGTGCAGGTCAAATCCTCACATATACATTCATGCACAAAGAAAAATTTAAAAACTTAAAAACTAACAAACATTCAACATTTCAAAATTTAAAAAATAATAAAGCTCCTGCCCTCTTGTGGCAGGTTCTGTAAATGTTTCTCTTGTCTGCTTCTCTGATATCTCCTGCAGAGCTTCCACCTCTTTCACTCTCTCCCCAGTGTCCAGACCAGGTAAGGAGGAAGGGCAGTGGGGGTGGGTGGGGCTGTAGTTCTCCCATCCCACTCTCATATGGTCAGTGGGATCCCCCCTGGTGGGGAGGTGTGGAATTGTCTCTTCCCCAGGTATGTACTCTCAGGGGGTACCCCAGCCAGGCCTATCCTGGAAGGGAATTCTCCTACTGCAGCTGATATCCAGGCTCCACCTGGGTTCGTCCCTCTCAGATGTGCCCCAGCTGTGTGGGTCTGACATTCAGAGGATTGCTAGGGAGGAGGGGGATTGGGTCAGCTCTGGACTCACCACTGATCTCTTTGGAGGTCTTCCTTATTCTTTTCTGACTACATCCTTTGTCCTGCAGCTGAATCAGGGAAGGGGTGGGGCACCTGAGACTCAGCACTTGTCCTGTCCTCCAAAGTTTATGCTTTCAAGATGTTCCCTCTGGGTCATGATCAACTCTTAGGTAGTTGATCCACGGGTCAAAGAGATCGGGTTCATTGCTTCAAGTCAGAGCACTTTCCTGCCCCATTTTCAAGATGGGGGCAGGGTGTGTCTTTCATCTTTTCTGGTGGGACTCTACCTCTGGTCTGCCTCTGCAGCCCTTGCTGTCTGGTCAGGTGCTGCAAAATGAGGCAATGCCTGGAGCCAGTAGTCTCTGCCACTGCAGTGATGAAGCAGAGCCTGGAGCCAGTAGTCTCTCCCTGACACTTCTTTGTAGGAAAACTTTTGTTAGTTTTTAAAAAATGGCACTCAGCTTCTGTGATCCAGAAAGCTCTAGGGACCAAGCAGAGCAGTTGCAACCCTAGCTACTTCACCAGGAGGGTCCTGGCCACTTACTCATCAACCCTTAGTCAGTCTCTCCCAGCGTCTCCTTTCCAGGAAGGATTTTGTTCATTAAAAAAATATATATATATGACACTCGGCTTCTGCATCCTAGGAGTCACTAGGGTCCAAGTTGAGCAGCTGTGGCACCAGCCACTGCACCAGGAGAGGCCTGTCTGCTTGCTCCTGAGCCCTCACTCAGTCAGCCACTCACACACCCACTCATTCATTGACATGTACACAAAATTTCCCATATATTCACTCACTCACACACCAGGACTCACATTGTCTGACTCGCTTGGCCACCATTTTTCTGACATTCTCTGGTGTTAGCTCTTAACATTTTTAGGCTACATTATCCTAGAGGGTCATAACCAATGCAATAAGGTAAAAAAAAAAAAAAAAGGAAATAAAGGCATACATGTTGGAATGTAATGAATAAAACTGCTTTCATTCACAGAAAACAGAATTATTTGCATAGAAAATCCTTAGGCACCTACAAAGTACCTACAATAATTACTAAGTAAATACAGCAAATCTCAGAATAGCAAAAACCTATTTTCTTTACATATACCACCAAACAAGCATTTTAAAAGTAAAATTATATATAATACAACTTATGATTGGATCAATAAACAAGCTTAGGAAATGTTCATAGCAAATTTATTCAAAATTTAACAAAACTGACAACTGTTCAAATATTCATCAACAGGCAAAAGGACAAATATGTTGTGTTACATATATACAATATAAAGCTACTCAGCAATAAAGCAAAATATGAATACATGCAAGAGGACAGAGGAATTTGAAAATTAGTATAAGCTAGATACATGGTGTATATACTACATGATTTGATTCATCTAAATTTCTAGTACCAGTAAAACTAATCTGTGATAAAAGAAACCAGAACATTGGTTGTCAATGTAGTTTGAGGATAATAGTACTATCTAGAATGATGAGATTGTTCTGTATTTCACAGGGTGTGAGTTTACACAGACAGTTGAATTTATCAAAGTTGGTTGAATTGTACATCTGCTAGCTATGCATTTTATTTTATAGAAATTATACTTCAATCGAAGGATCAGAAAAAAAAGATGCTACAGGAAGGGAGAGAGAGAAGAAGAAAGAGGGGAATAGGTAAAAGAAAAAGAGGAAAGGAGTGAAAATAATAGTCCTCAGAACTGGGGAGGATCTGAGCTGACAGCTTAGGGTCAATGTTGCCAACAGTTGAGAAAAACAAACAAAGAATCAGAGTTCTGAAGGGTGAGAGTTCCAGTAAGAATTTTTAATTCTTTAAGTGGCAACTAAATCTTGTTACAAAAGGAAAGCATATTTTGGAGCTGCAAGATGGAAAAGATGAGCTCTGACCCCTGACTTCTGCTCTATTGGTTTTAAATAGCATGGGATTTATGAAAGTCCATTCTTAGGGATTCATTTGTATAGTTCTCTTGTTCAGTTTCTTTAACTTGGAATATAAAAGTTGTTCCAAATTGCCCACTGTATTTCTGCCAAACTTTTATGTGAAGAATTGGGTGGCAGGTGTTTCATTCTGTAGTCATTCTTAGAAGGGTTTGTTCCCATGTTTGAATAGAGTCAGTTGTGCACTTCCCCCTTCCCCCAATCTCTCACTGCAGCCTTGCCTGAAGTCTATTCTTCTGGAGTACAGTGGAATGTTAACCCATTTATAATTGCAGTGATTCTTCATTTCTCTCTCCGTTGCTTTGCTGTGCCAAGCATATCAGAGCTAAATTCTTGGCAAAAGATTTTTTTTTCTTGTAAGAGTAGGAAACAGACCTTATTCTGCACTGTGGGAGAGATGAGGGAAAGCCTATAATATCTAAGGAAGGGGTTTCTCAACAGGAGCAATTTATATTAAAAGTAAATTTTCACTGCAGTTACATTGAAGTACCTCTAGCCTCTGAGGAAAAAAATCAGGAAAAAAAATTACCTTGAGAGCAGGAAGACCCCAAAACTCAATATAAAATAGGTCAATTCAGACAATGCAATATAATATTTATAACTACCTTACTGGTTAATCATTATTATTCCTTTCTACTTCACATGATGTAACTTGGCTAAAATAAAAATTAAAAGTTCTATAAGTAGAATTTGAAGTTTAAGTATCTAGCTTCACACTCTGCTTTTTTCTCTATCTCAGATTATTTCATCATTCTACCCCAAGGATCTAGCACAGTGCATAGCACTGAACAGGCCCTCAATGAATAGGTGCTGAATAAAAAAACCCAAAGTTAACCTCTATGGTAAATGGCTGAGATGTTCTGAGTCAAAACCAAGTCTAATGCACAATCTAGAGCATCTCAATTTTCTCAAAATCACAGGAAACAGGAAAAGTTAAAACATAATTAACTATGTCATGCCATATATTGCTCTTTCGTAAGGAGACTCATTTATTTCCAAGAAGCAGTATTTGAAGAAGTACTTATATAAATAAATCACTTAAAATTTATGGCATAACTAGAAATTTTAATGACTGGACTCTAACTCACACCAGCTCAGAGGCTTGAGGTTGACTATTTAGTAATCAGCAAGGAAATGTTTCATAACTCTTATGAAATTATTTGACCTTAATATTGCACCAGTCACTACCTATTCTGATGTGGTGTGGCAGTCAAATGACTGACAATAAATAATGTCCCAATTGAGATAAATAAGCTCATTCATACAGGGATTGATGTTGATCTTTGGGGGGGGAGGGGCTTTTAGTTTGGCTAATGGTTGTATTTTTGTTGTCTTTACATTAGGCCAGTGGTCTTTGGATTTCAGTGAAGTCCCTGACATTTTATGAAAACTTTCATAGATACAAATATTTATTGGCTTTGTTGGAAAGGTTTTATAACTTTATAGAATTAGTAATGAGTCTATGACACCAAAATGATTAAACATCATTGTAGGCTTACAGTCTAAGAGGTGTTCTTGGAGGCTCCGTTTCTCAACTTTTGCTCGAATGAAAATAGTATCCATTTTGGTGGAAGGTCTAAGCATGGAGGGGAACACAGACAACTTCTTCTGAGATCTTTATTCATTGCTTAAGTACTCACTATCATTTTGATATCTTTCTCATCCCGTGATTAGAAGATGGTCTAATGGAAAACTGGTGTTCTGCAGAGTCTGAGTTACACTAAAGTGCAAGCATTTGACAGTGTATTTTATTCAGCATGGCTTTGGAATATTGTTAAATGGCCACTCCTCTTTCCTCTTCATGGAGGTATTTTTCTGGGCATTTCGTTTGTCTAGAACATACACCAAAATCTATGATGCTGATTGCCTAGACTATACCTAAAAGCCTGTGATGTTTTCTCTTGTAATGAATACTCATTCAACATTCTTAAGACATATGAATATGTAAAAATTAATGGTGACAATTCCAACTTCATGACATTCTGAAAAAAGGCAAAACTATGGAACCAAGTAAAAAGATCACTGGTTGTCAGGGGTTAGTTTGAGGGAAGGATAAATAGACATAGCTCAGAGGATTTCTAGGACAGTGAAATTTTTCTGTATGACACTGTTCTGTATGACACTATAATGGTAGATGTATGTCATTTTTTATCAAAACTCAGAATGTACAGCATCAACAGTGAACACTAATGCAAACTATGGATCTTAGGTGATAATGATGTGTTAATGTAGGTTCGTCAATTGTAACAATGTATCAGTCTGGTGTGTGATGTTGATAGCAGGGTAGGCTGTGCCTGTATGAGGTTGTGAGAATATTGGAACTGCTCAACTTTGCTGAGAAAACTAACACTACTCCAGAAAAAGTAGATTTAAAAAATAAAATTATGGTATGGCCGGGCTCGGTGGCTCAGCCTGTAATCCCAGCACTTTGGAAGGCCCAGGCGAGTGGATTGCCTGAGCCCGCGGGTTCGAGACCAGCCTGGGCAACTTGATAACTAGTCTCTACAATAAAATAAAAAACAGCCAGGCGTGGTAGTGCACATATGTAGTTCCAGCTACTAGGAGGCTGAGGTAGAAGGATCGCTGGAGCCCAGAAGGTTGTGGCTGAAGTGACCGTGAGTGTGCATGGCACTGCACTCCAGCCTGAGCGAAGGAGTGAGACTCTAACTCAAAAAAAAAAATATGGTATAATGAGAAACAAGGTGCTATGTTATGGTGAACTGGGATAGTTCTCAATAAAATCCAAGTAAAGTTGTTATAATTCTCGGTGGGAACATCTGCTACAGCCTCACAGGCAACAAAGGCCTTTCCTTCTACTTAGCTAAAAGTCAAGATGCCAAGATGTAGCCTAAGGAGGAAGGCTTTGGTTTACCTTTTCTATCCAAGTGTATGGAGGAATGTGTAGGAACAGGGAACAAAGCTATACTTATGCAAACTTTTTATCACAGAGTACCCACAAAAAGGACCCAATCTGACAACTTAGGGTAAAAATTCCCTTTTGAGAAGCTTACAAGAAAGAAGGCAGGCTGAAAAGATCAGAAAAGTAGATTGAGAAGTACATACTTTTCCTTCTATGGTCCTACTCATTAATATTACTTCACGCTGTACTTAACATTAGAGTTCCCAAACTACTCACAGTGATTGAATTTCCATATTACTTCATGCTGTACTTAGCATTAGAGTTCCCAAACTACTCACAGTGATTGAATTTCCATATAGATTCTCCTTGAGAGGAGAGACCAGTCAAATAAAGCAGTTTGATTGTCTTGCCAGTTTAACGTTTTTCATTATTGGCATTCTGGTTTATTTCTCTGTCTCCTTGTAGGTGTTTATTCTTGTATATCCAGAACCTAACATGGTTCCTGAACATGGCAGACATTCAATAAATGTTTGTACATTTTTCCTGAAATATGGATATTCTAACTCACGTTAGAGCAGCGATTCTCAAAATGTAGTCCTCAAACTAACAGCATCAGCATCAGCTAAGAGTTTTTTTGGGAATACAAATTATTGGGACTGACCTGGGAATACTAAATCAGAAACTCTGATGGTAGGACTCAGCAAACTGAGCTTTAATAAACCCTCCATGTGATTCTCATTCATACTAATGCTTAAATTTTACTTCTTTAAAATTCAGTCCAATGAACGAAGGAGTTGAAGTTCTTGAACCAGTCAGATGGTATCATGATGACTCTACTGAGTTCGCCCTTCTGAAATGCTCACTGATAACTTATGTAGACCTATTGGGCTCCCACTGGAAACTGCCAGTTTGAGGACTTTGAGAAAGCCAGATAAGAGGTGTTGTCCTTGGTAAATTGAGCACAAATCAGAATCTGACCCATATAAAGTCAGGAATCTAACATTTGTCAAACTTATATCATTGCAGGTACTGGCTCAAGAATAGATTGAAATGATCCAGACTCAGAGAAAATCATATGTAAACAAAAATGGCAATTTTAAAATTTAAAATTGGAAGTATAACTATTATTACATTTCCTCTCTATTGCAGCCTAACCTGGGAAAGTCAAGAAATTTCTTCAAAAGCAGGCAATCAAACCCTGGAGAGTTAACTGAATGGGTCAAGCGTTTAAAGTAAACAAGCTCCAATAACAATTTTAAAGCTAGTATTTATTAAATCCTTTCTAGATACCAACCACTGTGCTACATAATTTATATGCACTATCATTTAATCCTTGTAACAGTTTTATGAATTGGATATAATATTATCCCCATTTTGCATATTAGAAACTGAGGGTTAGAGAGGTTACATAACCTGGACAAGATTACCCTGCTCGTAAACTCCAGGGTCAAGATTTGGAGCTCGGTCTGTCTTACAACAGAGCAATGCTATCAATTACTATACTGAGCTGCATGAAGTATTCTGACACAGCTTTCCTCAACTCAGGGGTGACCTTATCAATGGAGTTATGATACTGTGCCAATAATTTTTCACCAGGAGACAAAGCTAAGATTGACACTGCCACTGTTCATCTGCACAACTCCCTCTTCTATTTTTCTTTTTTTCTGTCGTGTTTCTGTTGCTGATCTTCATACCATTAAATTCTTTTTCTGGCATTTCATAAATTTATTTTATTGGAATCTGTTGCTGGAGAATTATTGTGTTCCTTTGGAAGTGTCATATTTCCTTACTTTTTCATGTTTCTTGTGTCCTTATATTGATATCTGTGCATCTGGTATAATAGTCCTTCTTACACTTTTTTTAAAATTTCTTTTGTGGCAAAAGACTTTTTCCTGAATATGCATGTATAATATTAGTTGGGAAGAACAACTTAGATTTGATTCTAGGTGTGTGCAGTAGTGTAGTCTCCATATGATTTCTTCAGATCTAAACAGTGTCACTCATGTCTATGAGCTGTATGATCCAGACTCAGAGGTAAAGTAAAGGTCTTTACCAGGAGAGCTGCTGTATATCTTTCAAATGGTTTTGTACATCTGTGTTCTAATCCATTGGTGATCTTGTTTTCTTTCAGAGAACAATCTTTTTGCCACATTTGTGATTTATTTTTTAAATTGATTTTTATTATAGCAATGTGGGGTACAAGTGAAAATTAACTACATAAATAGGCTGAATGCAGGTGAAGTTTGGGCTTCTAACTGATCCTCACTCCCTCTGGTAGTGACCCAAGAACTCCTTGCATTGTCATGTGATTCCATCCTCTTCCCTCCCTCCCCTAGCAATGCCCAGTGACTGCCAATCCCATCCTTGTGCTAATGTGACTAATGTCCAAGACCCACTTGTGAGTGAGAACATGCAGTATTCAGTTCTTTGTCTTCCCACTGCTATAACTCACATGACATACACTGCCTTGGAGCCTATAGACCCACTGGCCCCAGGTAAGGCACACTTGCCCTACAGCTTTTACCACTGAGGCCTGAGACCTGGCCCATCTGGTATCCCTGTTTTCCACAAAACCTCATCAAATCCTCTACTAGCAACTTCAGCCTAAGCTACTGAAGAATTCATAGTTATGAGTGACATTGCTTAGACCTGAAGAAATCATATGGAGACTACACTACTGTACACATCCAGAATCAAATCTAAGTTGCTCTTCCCAATCAATATTATACATGCATCTTCAGGAAAAATTATTCTGCCACAAAGCAATTCAAAAATAAATAAGTAAATAAGGAAGGAGTGACTATTACACCAGATGCACAGATATCAACATAAGGACACAAGAAACATGAAAAACCAAGGAAATAAGACACTTCCAAAGAACCACAATAATTCTCCAGTAACAGATTCCAATAAAAATAAATTTATGAAATGCCAGAAAAATAATTTAATAGTACAAGATTATTGAGATTCAAGAGAATGCAGAAAAAGAAATCAGAGAAGCAATTCAGAAAATAAATGAGAATTCACCAGAGATAGTTATCATAGAAAAGAACCAAACAGAAATCCTGGAAAGAAAGAATTTAATGAATAAAATTAAAACTATAACTAAGAGCTTCAGCAATAGACTAGACCAAATAGAAGAAAGAATTTCAAACTTGAAGAAGGACGTTCACTTGAAAAAACACAGTCAGATTTAAATAAAAGGAAATTTTAAAAGAATAGCAAAGCCTACAATGATATGTGGGACACTTTAAAGCCACCTATATTGAATTTTTCAAGTTTTTGAAGGTGAAGAGGTCAAAACCATAAAAAGCCTATGTAACAAAATAATAGATGAAAACTTCCCAGATCTAGCAAGGGATGTAGACATCCAGATACAAAATGTTCAGAGATTACTAAATGCAAATAACCCAAAAAGTCTTCTCCACAGTACATTATGGTCAAACTGTTAAAAACAAATAATATTGAAAACATCAGGAGAAAAACATTTCATCACATATAAAGGAATCCCATTAGACTAGCAGTAGACTTCACACAGAGTCTTTACACTCCAGGAGACAATGGGTTCATACAAGGGGGACCCAAAATACCCATAATTATTTTTTGAAGGGGGCCTCTTGTAGTACAGGTTTCCTCCACTAATTTAGTGTTCTAGGAATGCATCAGTATCAGTATACCAATTAGCATTGTCGTGAGAGGTTGTGTTCAATTTCAGTGATTTTTTTTAGATCCTTTCAATGAATTTGCCAATTTTATGATAGGTGATTTATGAGTGAACCTGCCCACACTGTGCTGAATGTTCAGCAGCTTTTGACCAAAAACGGAATGACCCTTGTACTCCACTCCCCCTACTAACCCAATCTCATACCAAGTGACTATTTTTGTTCCCCAGATGAAAAAATCCTCAGAGGGAAACGTTTTGCTGATGTGGGAAAGGTGAAACAAAAAATGGCAGAAGCACTAAAAGGAGTGAAAGTTGATGAGTTCAAAAAGAGTCTTGATAGGTATATTGCATCAAATGGAGAATACTTTGAAGGTGACTGAAGTTGAAACATGTAAGAGCAAATATATAATCTTTTTATAAATAAATTCTGGATTTTTGGGGTCCCCCTCATATATTCAAAATGCTGAGATTTTCTTAAAAACTGTAAACCAAGAATATTATACCCATCAAAGTTATCCTTCATAAACACAGGATAAGTAAAGTCTTTCATAGACAAGCAAAAACTGAAGGAAATCATTACCACTACACTGACCATACAAGAAATTCTTACGAAAATACTACACCTGGAAATAAAAGGACAGTATTTATCATTATGAAAACACATGGAAGTATAAAACTCACCAGTAAGCTCAACACACAAAAGAGAAAGAAAAATACTTCAAATGTTATCATTGTAGAAAAATAATAAGCAAGAAAATAACAAAGGATAATAGAACAATAAGAAAACAATTAAAGAAATGACAGGAATGAGTTCTCACAGATTAATAATAACTTTAAATATAAATTGATTAAAGTTTCCATTTTAAAAAGATAGACTGGCTGAATGGATTTAAAAAGAAATGACACAATAATATGCTGCCTATAAGAAATTTGTTTCACCTGTAAAAATACATGTGCACTGATAGTAAAGGGATGAAAAATATATTCCATGCAAATAAAAACCAAAGTTAGCAGTAGTAGCAATACTTATATCAGATAAAAAGATTTTAAATTAAAAACAGTAAAAACATACAAAATCATTATATAATATAAAGGGTACAATTCAGCAAGAAGATATAACAATTCTGAATATATATGCACCTCAAAACAGATCAGATAAAAAGAAAATGTTTATAAAGGGAGAGATACAGTTTAATATAATAATACTTGGTAACCTCAATACTCCACTCTTAGTATTAGAAAAAATAGTCTAGAAAGAAAATTAACCAATGAACGTTGATTTTAGACAAAATGGGCTTAACAGAACATTTCCTTCAACAACAGCTGAATTCACATTCTTCTCATTAGCACACGAAACATTCTGCAAGTTAGACCATATGCTAGGTCACAAAACAAGTCTCAACAAATTTTAAAAAGTCAAAATCATATTGAGTATCTTCTCAGATCATAATAGAATAAAACTAGATGTCAATTTTTTAAAAAGAAACTTTGGATAGTATACAACTACATAAAAATTAAACAACATGCTCCTGAATGAGCATTGGACTGAGGAATAAATTAAGAGGAAAGTCAAAAAGTTGTTTTAAACAAATGAAAATAGAAACACAATGTATCAGAACTTAAAGGAGACAGCAAAATCAGTGTTAAGAGGAAAGTTTATGACAGCAAATGTCTAAATCAAAAAAGTAAAATGATTTCAAACAATCTAATAAGGTACCTCAAGGAACTAGAAAAACAAAAACAAACCAAACCCAAAATTACTAGAAGGAAAGAAATTATATGAAGGTCAGAGCAGAACTACATGAAATAGAGGCACTATATGTAAGATCACCAGAGACAAATATGAACAACTCTATGCTAACAAAGTAGAAAATATAGAGGAAATGAACAAATTTCTGGACACATACAATCCATTAAGGTTAAATTAGGAAAAAAATTAAAAACTTGAACAGATCAGTGAAGAGTAATGACATTGAATCAGTAATTAAAAGTCTCCTAACAAAGAAAAGTCCAGGATCAGATGGCATCGCTGCAAAATTTTAACAAACTTACATATAAAAATTACACTAATTTCCCATCAAAGTATTGCAAAACAATAGAAAAAGAGGAATTCTCCTTAACCCATTCTACAAGGCTAGCATTACCATGATTTCAAAACCAGACAAGGATACAATTTTTTTAAAAAGAAGAAAAGAAAGGAAACTACAGGTCAATATACTTGATGAACATAAATGCAGAAATTCTCAAGAACATATTATCAAACATAATCCAATAGTACATAAAAAATTGCCCCCACATTGCCCCAGAAATTCATAAATACTTAAAATATACACAAATCAATTCATGTGAAACATCACAGCAAAAGAATAAAAGACAAAAGCCATATGATCATCTCAATAAATGTAGAAAAAAATGATAAAATTTAACATCCCTTCATGAAAAAAACTCTCAACAAACTAGCACAAAATGAACATACCTCAACATAATAAAAGCTACATATAACGAACCCACAGCTAACACCCTACTGAATGGGGAAAAGCTGAAAGTCTTTCTCCTAAGAACTGGTACAAGAAAAGATGGCCCTTTTACTACTCCTATTCGATAGTACTGGAAATCTTAGCTAGAGCAATATGGCAAGAAAAATAAATAAATAAAAGTCATCTAAATTAGAAAAGAGGAAGTCAAATGATCCCTCTTTACAGATGACATGATTTTATGTCTAGAAAAACCTAAAGACTTTGCAGAAAAAGCTCTTAGATCTGATACATAAAATTAGTAAAGTTGTAGGATACAAAATCAAAATACAAATATCAGCTGCATTTATATACACTAATAAAGAACTAACTGAGAATGAAACCAAGAAGCAATCCCCTCTACAGTAACTAAAAACTAAATAAAATAGTAATAGTTTTAAACAAGGAGATAAAAGACTTCTACAAGAAAAACTATAAAGCACTGATGAAAGAAATTGAAAAGAACACAAAAAATGGAAAGACATTCAATGCTCATGTATTGGAAGAATTAATATTGTTGAAATGCCCATATGACCCAAAGAAATCTACAGAGTCAATGCACTCCCTATGAAATTGACAACATCATTCTTCACAGAAATAGAAAAAAATATTCTAAAATATGTATGGAATCACAAAAGATCCTGAAGAGCCAAAACAATCCTGAGCAATAGTGAACAAAGCTGGAGGCATCACACTACTTGGCATCAAAATATCAAAAGTTACAGTAACCAAAACAGCATGGTATTGATATTAAAAATAGACTATTGGACAAGTTGAATAGCCATTGTCTAATAAACTCAGAAATAAATATATGTATTCACAGCCAACTGATTTTTTACAAAGGTGCCAAAAGCATACATTGGGGAACGAACACCCTCTTCAGTAAATGAGAGTAGAAAACCTGAATATTCATAATCAGACTAAAACTAAACTCCTGTCTCTTACCATATTAAAGAAACCAATGTAAAGTAGATTAAGTATTTAGACACAAAACTATAAATCTAATAGAAGAAAACATAGGGGAAACACTGCAAGACTTTGTCTACACAGATTTTATGGTTAAGACTTCAAAAGCACAGGCAACAAAAATAAAAATAGACAAACAAGACTGTTAAACTAAAAAGTGTCTGCACAGGAAAGGAAACAATCAAAAGAGTAAAGAGAAAGCCTACTGAATGGGAAAATATTTTCAATCTATTCATCAGACAAGAGACTAATATTCAGAGCATATACAGAATTCAAACAACTCAGTAGCAAAAAATAGAAAAAGAAAAAAACCAACAAGCACTTCTACTTAAAAGTGTGCAAAAGACATGAATAGATATTTCCCAAAAGAAGATATAAAATTGCCAACAAGTATGTGAAAAAAATGCTCAACATCACTAATCATCAACAAAATTCAAATCAAAACCACAATGAGGTATTATCTTACCCATTAAAAATGCCTACTACTAAAAAGACAAAAAATAATAAAATTGGTGAGGACATGGAAAAAAGAAAACTCATACATTGTTGGCAGAAATGTAAATTATTATGACCTGTATGGAAAGCAGTATGGAGATTCCTCAAAAAACTAAAAATATAGCTACCATATGATCATGCAGTCCTGTTACTGGGCATATACCCAAAGGCACGAATGTCAGTATATCAAAGTATATTCCTGCACCCCCATGTTAATTGCAGCACTGTTCACATAGCAAAGATATGGAATCAACTTAAGTATCTATCAATGGATTGGATGGATGGATGGATGGATGGATGGATGGATGGATGGATGGATGAAGAAAAAGTGGTATAGATTCACTATAGAATAGTATTTGTCCATTAAAAAGAATGAAACCCTGTAATTTGCAGCATTGTGAATGGAACTGAAGATCATTATGTAAAGTGACATAAGCCAGACACAGAAAGACAGATATCACATCTTCTTACTCATACATGGGAGCTTGAAAAGTTGATCTCATGGGGTTACAGAATAGAATGATAGTTACCAGAAGCTGGGAACAGTTATGAGTGCAGTGAGAAACGGGAGGAAGAATAAATAGAGGTTGATTAAGGGGTACAAATATACAAATGTACAGTTAGATAGAATAAGTTCTACTGTTCAGTAGCAGAGTAGGGTGACTATAGTTAAAAACAACATAGTGTATATTTCAAAATAACTAGATGAGAGAACTCAAAATATTTTCAATACATAGAAATGATAAATACTCAAGGTGATATATACCCTAAACACTCTGACTCAATCATTAAATACTTTGTGTATGTACGTACCCCTTATAAATATGTACAAATATTATATGCCTTTTTTTTTAAGAATCATCATGAGAAACAAATCTATCTCCTACTTTTCTAGGACTTTTCCATAATTAGGGCCAACAGAAAGGGAACCTGGTACCAACTGCTTCTAAGCAAGCCATGCACACTGATCTAATCCTACTAGATATTTCTCTTTAAAGCATCCATACTCGGGGGGGGGGGGGGGGGGTTGTCACATAACATTAATAAGGATACTTGATCTCAAACCAGGCAAAGTGGGCACCAAAGGGAGGCCCAAACTTTAACTTTTTGTGTACGATGGCTGCTCATACACCTAATCCTGAATTGTACCCCACAACTTTAAAATTAAATTAAATTAAATCAAAAAGCTCCTTGCAGTGACCTTGACAATGATTTCTTGAATATCACATCAAAAGCTTAGGCTATGTAAACAAAAATAAATAAATGGAACAACATCAAACTTAAAAATTTCAGTAAAGCAAAGGAAACAACAAAATAAAAGGACAACTACAACAACAAAAAAATCCATATTCAGAATCACAATCATAGATGCTTCTTGGTTAGGAGATTACTTGGTCTTTAGGTAGCAGGGAGCATGCTGTTTTCTCTTATACTCCTGGCATTTGTTCAGGCTCCTAGAGGCAAGTTAGTGACCAGCAAACCCAGTAAAAACAGAAATCCTTACCTAATAAAACACCAAGAGACTTTCCAGGCCTCAGGGAGAGTAAAACCCCTGCCCTTTCTGATTCACAGACTGCATTCCAAGTACAAAATGGAATCACTTTTGTTTTCAAAGTGATGCTAATTTATTAGCTATGGTGCAAATGTTGACTATGGTAATGAGACTTCAAAAAAAATGCCTTGAAAGGAAACTTGAGGGGAAAAGGAAAATCCGTGGGGAGTGGAGCAGAATTCAGGAGCGTTCTCGAGATCAAACTGACTGAACTCAGCAATTCATTCACTCACTTTCCTTCTCATTCACTAATTCTTTTATTATTGATCTACCAGATTCCAGGAACTTTCCAGGCACTAGGGGTACACAGATGTTTAATATATGATCTGCTTTTTCATAGAAATCATGGTTAAGTCAGAGGCATATGTGTAAACAGAGGGAAGTTTGTAACCTATGTAAAAGGCAAGTCTGTAATCTTTGAAATAGAAGCATGTACTTAGTACTAAGAAGGTAGTGGCAAATGCCAGAAAGGCATTGCAGGGGGAGATGTCAGGGAAAGCTTGAGAGAGTATGAAAAGTTTGAAAGATAGTAAACTTGAAAGATGATTTACGCAAAATTTATTTAAAAGAAATCTCAGATCTTACATAAGAGAAAACCTCAAAGTGTGATTAGACAACTTAACAAGGGTCCCAAATCTTATTTTGGGTGTTTTCTATTCTTAGGATATTGTCTATGCTGTCTTCTCAGAAATTTATGTGAGTCAAAATCTCTACTATCCAGGGTTCTTAGTTACATGCAAAAGAAACAGACTCTGGTCTATTAAGCAGAAAAGGAATTTACTGGAAAGGTATTAGGGGCCTATTCCATTGACAGCTTGAAAAAGCAGATCTGAAAAACAAACAGGAACTGGAAAAACTACTAAGGGCCAGGCAGTAGAAACAGAGCAGTGGTCAGCCAGGAACAATTTAATCTTACTCTGTGCCTCAGACAGGTAAAGTGACTTGTCCAAGACCACACAGTAGCAAAGTACCCCAGAAGCCAGCAAAACTGGAGGTGATTTCTAAACACATCTTTTGGGGGCCCTATTATGGAAACTTACTATTTTCTACTGCCAATACCCTCTTCTCTATTTGCATTCTTTTTTTAAAAACCTTATTATTTTAATTTTTTAAATTGTAGTGGAATTATGCATCACATAAAAGTACCATCTTAACCATTTTAAGTGTACAGTACAGTGGCATTAAGTGCATTCACATTGTTGTGCAACCATCACCACCATCCATTTCCAGAACTTTTTATCTTGCAAAACTGAAACTCTGTAGCCATTAAACAATAACCTCCCCATTTCCTCTTTCCCCAGTTCCTGGTGACCATTCTTATTTGCACCCTTGTCTTCCTTTGGGGGAATCCCCCAAGTTGTGTGACTCAAGAGGAAATGGCTTCCCCACACAGACTTTCCTCTCCTTGCCCAGATTAAACATAAGGTGCCAGGTGACTGAAGGTCAGCCAATTCAGTCCTCTTTCTCAGGAATTTGCATCTTCAGTAGAGATGCAAACATATGGAGCTGGTCAGAGAGGTCATAGAAGCTGCAGGGACATGTGACTTGTGCAATATCACACAATGCGTTAAGTAGTAGTACCCTGCAGTATCTATGAGTTTTGAAATCATAACCCGCAAAGCTACTGAAGTAGAGGGCTACATTTCAGCCGTTTATTGAGCAGAAAATTTGGCAACTTTTTTTTGCATAATATATCATAGGAATATAAAAACATATGTCAACTAAGTTCCTGCCCTTGAGGAGTACTCTTAAGTGAGGAGACATAGCAATTACGGTGCAATTTGATAATAATTTCTATAAGATGTAGTGGGAATAGACAGAAGAAAATTCTAAGTTGGCTTGAAATGTGGAAAAGGATTCTCAGAGAACTTAGTGCTTGAGCCAGGTTTTGAAGACTGATAATGGGTATGCCTGGCAGGCAAACTCCAGATAGCTCAGAATATGCAAAGGCATTGAGGCAAGAGAGGCCTCAATGTTCCATGAATTCCCCCAAATCTCAGAAATATCTAGAGCACGAATGAGAGATGAGATATGACCACAAAGGATAAGTGCTTGGGGTGGAGGGTGTTGGGGAACAGACTGGGAATAGGGAAGGGCCTCTTATGTCATGCAAACAAATATGCTTTATTAGTCCTTCAATACTAGGAATATGAATAGGGACCTCTTGGATCCTCTTTGAGCTCATAAACATTGCACTGAAATATTGCCGGTATTTTACTTAGGAGAATATCTGTAACTTATATCATCTTTTTATTGTGGTAAGTAGAATCTAGGGAGATAGGGTAAAGACAGTGGAGAACGCTTGAGGTACTCTTGCCTTCGACATGTCTGTCTCCTATCCAAAATGTACTCTCTCTATGGCAGATTACAATGTAATCCTTATATTAGCAAAACTGTCATTGCTAGTACTTACATTGGAGTACAGGAAGAGAGTATATGAGGTTGAAAGATGGGAGGAGGAAAGTATAAAATAGAAGGAGATCGGTTCCTTTTTTTCCCTAGGAGTAGCAGCATGCTGACTGCCAAAACAATGAGCTCATCCTGACTGTTAATGCAATGAGTGGCAGGTGAATAAATTGTCTGTTATTAGATTTTACCATGCAGTCAGCACTCTTGTCCCCTCCTTCCTTAGGTAACACCTGTTGTCACAATGTGTATCAACTTAGGGAACATCGTTCCTTAATAATCTGGAAGTAATAGAAAATGTGTGAGAGAAATGGTTGCACAGAGAGTGATTAACTGAAATAGGAATTTTTACAGCAAAATTTTTTGTAAGCTCTGTCCATGCTGGTGAGGTGGTAGTAGCATTTGTCTTCCCTTTCCAATTTCATTATAAGCTTTAAGGCAGGGAACACTGGGGTATAATTTTTCTCTCTCTCCCCCTTGGTACATTAAATCATGAAGGGCATATAGAAAATTCTTCCAATGGTATACTTCACTAATCTGAGTTAAACTAGATCAACTTAACAAATTACTTAACAAAGAAGTAGTGAGTACCTTGTTAATTGCAAGAATGGTAAGAACCCCTTCTCTCAAGGAGCTTAAATTGTAGTGTGAAACAGACCTTTCATAACTAAGAAGAGCAAAAACAAGACTAAAATATACTTTATAGAAAAAAAACAATATAATTTAGTGTTTAGGATTTTAGCTGTTGGAGTAAGACTTGCCTAGAATTCTGGCTCTGTAACTTACTAACTCTATGACCTTGGACAAGTTATACAATCTCCCTAAAGTTCGGTTTTCTTATCTATGAAATGGAAATAGTAATACTACCTTTAGATTTTGTGCTTTGCTTTTATTTGTTTTTCTGTGGATTAGAAGACACTGTATGTGAAATGTTTAATGCAATGTGTACTTAGTGAGATGCTCCCAACTGGTTAAAATGACTGAAGAATGACAGACGGTTCAAAAAGAATGGATCATTAATTCTGAGTAGTGGTATAGAGAGATCTTAACCAAGGAGGTAGTATTTGACTTGAACCTTGAAGGATGAGGACCATTGCCATAGAATAATAGGGTGAGAAGAAGGCAATAAACCCTAAGAAAATGCATAGAAGGATGGGATTACTTCCCAAAGACATGAAGAATAGGAGACAAACCAGTAGAGACAGAGTAAAAAATATATATATCATTGTAAGGGAATAGAGAGTACTTGGAGAAAGGTGAAATCGAATGATGAGATTCAACTATAACTTTTGTGCCTTGATAACAAGCATGGAAGGATGATTGAATTAATTTATTTATTCTATAGTAATGATACAGCATTAAAATATTCCTTCAAATAAATTTTTAGGAATATTACTCTGGTGGCATTAAAGAAGACATGGCTACCTGGAAAGCAAAATTGAAGGTATAAAGATCCTTCCTGTACTCCAGGTGATAGTTAATGAGATAACTAAACTAAAGCAATGGCAGCAGGAATGGAGAGTTGGCGACAGAGGTAGACACACTGGGGGCAAAAGTAGCTGTAAAGACTCCCCTAAATTAGCGCCTAGGTATTTAATTATAAGTAATTAAGTATTATCAATTAAATTCAATTATTTTTCTCCTCATTTATCACTTATTGACATATAATGATATGTGTATAATAACGCAAGCATATTTTTCATTAACAAGCATGTCCTGCATCCAATCAACTATCCAAAAATTATTGCTAAGGGCCAGCTCCAATACTTAATTTGATTATGTTGTATTATATTGCATGAGTCTGGGGCTTAAGCAGTTCTAATCTCATGCTGTTGGCTTGAACTGTTGTTATCTGGGCCTCAACTGGGCTGCAACATCCAAGATCGGTCACTGATGACTGCCACTAGTGCTACCTGGAAGCTAGGCACTTGGCTGGGGATGTTGAAGGCAGTGCCTCAGTTCTTTTTCTCTTGACCTCCCCCTGACGGGTAGGCTTCCATGAGAAAGGAAGTAGAAGATACTAGACCTCTTAAGGTGCTGGATTTGGAAGTCCTTGGGTATCACTTAAATGTCTTCTCTTTCGCAAAGTCAGTCTCGGGGATAGTCCTGATTTAAGGAGAAGGCAAACAAGCAACAACTCTTCAAGCAAAGGGTAGTACACATGCATAAAGAGGGGAACATTGTTTGAGTTGTCTTTGGGGACTAGCTCCCTGAGATCAGTTCTCAAATGATTCAAATTGAAGAAACTGGCTTGAAAATATTCTACCCTTCTAATGCCTAGGAATCCAAGGGCAATACCAAAAGATAATTGGTTGCTAGTCTGCTTACATTCCTCAGTAATCTCTTCCAATTCTGTATTTCCCATTTCCTATGCTCTGGAGGTTGCTGAAATAGTATCTCCCCTGAGCTCTAGAACCTTCTGGATAATGCCTTTTTCAACTGGATCTTCCACTGACAGATAACATTCTAAAAATGCCTACACTGAAGTTATTCTGCTTCTCTTCCACCCACCCCTGAAAGAAGTTATGTTTTCCTCCTTCCACCACTTCAGTCAGTGCATCTCAGGCTTCGGTGTTCAAAGGGATCACCTAGGAATTCAGTCAAAGTGTAAATTCTGATTTGGTAGTTTAAGAAGTGAGGTCTGTGAAACTACATTTTAACAGGTTCTAAGATAATGCCTATCCCACTGGTCCAGGAAGAGTAAGGGTCAAAGTAACAAAACTTGAATTCATATGAAATACTGTTTTAGCTCCTTTTTCCTTCAAAAACTATCACATTTTGTCAACTATTCCTTCTAAACATCTTTCAAATCTATTGCCTCTCATCCTCTCTGCTGTCTTATTTCTAGTCTGCTCTGGACACTTGCAATGAGCACTTTTTCTAGTCTTGTCTAAACTCTTGTCTATCTGGTCCCATTTCCCCGTAGTGTATCCTACAGAGTGTTGTCAAGATTACCTTTCTCATGTGAAAATATGATCAGGCTACTTCTCCTTGATCAACTTTTTTTCATGTTCGCTACAGGATAAAGGATAAATTCATCTGGATACTCTTGTGTCCAGCCTCATGTCCTGCCACTTCTTTTAATTTCCCCTTCCCCACACACAGCACACATGCACCCAACACACATGTGCACACACATTCATGCATCACACATGCACACACAGTCTGTACTACAGAATACAGATTGAGCTTTCCCAATATCTTAACATTGGAATACCATACTTCATGATGCCTTCCCTAACCTACAGGCTAATTTAGGAACTCCTCCTAAATGCTCACTACATTTTCTAAGTGCCACCGTCAAAGCAATTTTTTTTTGTTGTTGTTTGTCTCTTGTTTTTTCTTTCCACTAAACCATATAATCTCTGAGAGCAAAGCAAACCTTTCCAACTTTGGATTCCTAGTTCCTAACCATCTCCAGCTAAAACAATAAAATGGTTATGACTGTACATAGTAACAGATAAATAAATGAACATACATCAATATTTGACAGTACTAGCAAAGTTGGATGTTAGCCAACTTTAGTCTCTCAAGTTCCTTTTGATTATGAGATTCTACGATGTAATATAAACTTGGGAAGGAGATGCAGTTTTTTGAAAAATTTTCAGAACATATAATAATTTTCTTCTAAACTATACAGAGAGGATTAAAGGAAATTCCACATTTGTGACACAGAAAGGTGGTAGTTCTGCCATCATATTTCAAATAATATGCTATTTAAACTTCCCTGCTGAAATGCATTGCAATCATCAGCATCTCCTTTACACGTGTTCCACTACAACAAAAGTTTTCCAGCTCAGCAGAAAGACCAATATTCCTATATCTTCAGGAGGTAGGATAATGTAGACAACTTGAATTTTGTTTTTTTCTCAATGCTATTCTGTAATGTTTGCAAAACTTTTACTTTTCAAAACAGTAAGAGATTTTTTGCTGGAAGAAAAAAAAAAGAATTTATGAAATCCTACTCTCAAAAAACAAAAGCTACTCCTAAGAGACACATTTTTCATTTGGGGCTATTGCATTAAATCTGTGATAATCACTTTTTGGTCCATCTTTACAGAAAAAACTGCAAATTTGATATTTGAATAATTCTTCATCAGTCATAAGGTTTAAGAATATCATGACTAATTGAGCTCTAGAAATTTATTTATTCAGTAACTACACAAAAATTGATAAGTACTTGGAAATGCTACATATTGTTTGATTTTATAAGGATATATGAACAAGATGCAATTCATGCCCAAGAAGAGATCAAAGCCAATTTGTTAAATGACAATTCAGGGATAACAAAAAGTCTCTTTACATTAATTCACTAAGAGACTAAATCAATGAAAAGCTATCTCACCAAATTTTTAAAAAGCATATTATTATTTTATTTTTGTCCTTGCTTATGTAAGATGACTGCATATACTTTTCTTTCAGTGTGTCTCTGTGTGTGTTATTTTAACCTCTATAGACTGGTGGATACATGTCCAGGGCACTTTTCTTATATTTACCCTGCACTGTACCCTCATCTCTGCAGCAGACTCAGATACTGTCTGACAAATACTTTAAATAGGGTCTAGGAAAATCACCACAGCCATTTTTTTCCTCCATAGCAAATGCTAGGACAGGGGCAGGCCAAATATTCTGAGAATAAATCTGCAATAACTTGATAAGTGAATTTTTGCGACTTTTTAGAAAACTGGATTTTAATAAAGTCAACTTACACTTATCAATAATTTAAGAAATAAAAGAGTAAACCTTCAATTATAATACAAGTATGTTCTTCAAAATATCATCCTTGTATCATTATTCACAATAGCCAAGATATGGAGACTATCTAAGAGTTTGTATCTGTCAATGGAGGAATGAATAAAGAAAATGTGATACACATACACACACACACACACACACACACACACACACACACACACTGAAATACTATTCAGACTTTAAAAAAGAAGTTAATCACCACTATTTACGACAACATGGCTGAAC
This sequence comes from Carlito syrichta, assembly GCF_000164805.1. Lineage (NCBI taxonomy): Eukaryota > Metazoa > Chordata > Mammalia > Primates > Tarsiidae > Carlito > Carlito syrichta. Next base: position 527,989 of record NW_007250791.1, on the reverse strand, counting down.
CTCAAGGATAGTATGCTAAACTAAATAAGCCAAACACAGAAATACAAGTACTGAATGGTCTCATATGTGTAATCTAACATCTAACAAAGTTAAACTCATAGACACAAAGAGCAGAAGGGTGGTTAGCAAGGGTTACAGGTGGGGGAAATGGTGAGATGCTGGTCAAAGGTTACAAACTTTCAGTTATGAACTAAATAAGTTCTGGAGACCTAATATACAACATGATGGCTATAGTTAATAATATTGTGTGTGAGCCGGGCTCGGTGGCTCAGCCTGTAATCCCGTGCCTTTGGGAGGCTGAGGTGAGTGGATTGCCTGAGCCTGCGGGTTCAAGACCCGCCTGGGCAGCAAGACCTCTCTCTACAATAAATCAAAAAATCAGCCAGGCGTGGTAGCGCATGCCTGTAATTCCGGCTACTTGGAAGGCTGAGGCGGAAGGATCGCCGGAGCCCAGCAGGTCGAGGCTGCGGTGGCCAGGAGCGGCCACTGCACTCCAATCTGGGCGACAGAGTGAGACTCCAACTCAAAAAACAAACAAACAAAAATAATAATAATATTGTTTGTTGTATTTGAAATTTGTTAAGAGAGTAGACCATAAGTGTTCTCACCATGCACACACACATAGTAACTATGAGGCGATAGATATGTTAATTAGCTTGATTATGGAAATCATTTCACAATGTATACTTATATCAAAGTATCACTTTGTATACCTTAAATATGTTTAATTTTTGTCAATCAAAAATCAACAATATTGAAAAAATAATTTAAATTGCTTTTAATTAAAAAAAGGTTTGATCCCTCCAGTATTAGCATACTTGGGAATTAGTTAGAGTGCAAATTCTCAAGGCTCACCCCAGAGATATTGAATTAGGAACTCTAGGAATGGAGTTTGGCAATCTCTAATTTAACACAGGTACTCAGGATGATTCTGGTGGTGGCCATGTCTAAGAACCTTTATGATATAGTGTGAGAGATATTCTGAGAGAGGGATACTTCAGAGACCTGTATGGGGCAAAGAAGGGGCTAATTAATCCAGCACAGAGAACTCAAGGCAAGCTTCCCAGGGAAGATTAGCACCTGAACATCTTTATCATTTGATTCAGCTATTCTATTCCCTTAATTTCTGCCAGAGTTGCTAAAAATAATAATGTGTGATTTGAATTTCCTCACAATTCCCTTCTCTTAACTACTCTCCAATGACTTTTAAGAATAATTGGAAACATAGGAAATAAGGATTTAGTTTTTTAAAAAAGAAAAATGGAGATGATGTAGAACATATGGAAATAACCAATTTTTCTTTAATGCGATATAGTGTAAAGAGCATGGGCTTTGGGACCAATTAACCTTGAGTTCAGTTGTCAGAGTCAGGAAACAAAAACATAACATGTCTAGTTACATGTAGATGTCAGAAAAAAAGAATAACTTTTAATATAAGTATGTCCCATGCAATAATTTGGATTTACTTATATCAAAAAATTGATCTTTTTTTTTAAATCTGAGATTTAATTTAACTAGGTGGTCTATGTTTTATCCGGTAACCTACTCTGGGTTCAGGTCATAGACTACTACTCACTTTTTACTTTAAGTGAGATTAATAACAATAACAGAAGATATTTTGGGAGCACTTACTCTTCATCAGATGTTATCCAAAGCACATGGAAGTATTATCTTATTAAATCCTCACAACACCCTTAAAATGTAGGCACTATTACTAGTCGCTTTATAGACATAAGGAAAATGGAGCTTAGCAATTGAGTTATCAAAGATCATAGAAGGCAGAACTATAATTGGAATACATATCTAGCCTAATTCCATAACCAAAACTTTTAATGACTGCAGTCTATGACTTCTCCTATACTGCAGTTTGCTCACTCCTTGTGAATCTTAGTTTCCTTTCAGTTTTTGTGTAGATTAATCTAGATTATGCATTGCACCTAACCCCGTTTATGGCAATTTGTACACACATAGAAATATGCAATAATAAGTATTAAAATACTGATTAATAATATTTATACTCAAAAATTTGTAAGTGATGACCCAAAATATACTTGGCTTTAGAACACACTGTCCTGAAACCATAAGTATTGAATTTTGGGAGAGAGGGCCTTTGGTTTAACTAAGATTGTATAGATCATTAAGGACAGAGTTAGTAGAGCAGTTTATGTTCCTCAGATATATTCCCAAGAGATGGATGGCTGTATCATATGGAAGATCCATTTTTAGTTCTTTGGGGAATCACCACACTGCTTTCCATAGAGATTGAACTTTATTAGTCACATTAGCACAAGGGTGGAATCAGCAGTCACTGGGCACTGCTAGGGGAGGGAGGGAGAGAGGAGGGTGAGGGCACACAAAGGGTATCTGGTCTACTACTAGGTGGAGTGAGGGCCACCTAGAAGCCCCAACTTCACCTGCATGTAGCCTACTTCTGTAGTAAATTCTCACCTGTATACCTCAACTCTATAATAAATAAATGTAAATTTAAAAATAAAAAAAACATAAAACAAAACAAAAAAAACCCCCACACAACAACAACAAAAGGACAGAGTTAGGGTTAAGTAATGTCTATCTTGCAGGGAGTTGCCTTTCTGGTCTCTCTGCTGTCTGCCAGAAGAAGGGCGTGTCTCTTCACAGAATGCCACAGTCAATGGAGGAAAATGGTACCACGGAGTATTATTTTGAATCCCAAGTGGCTGAAAACCCCAAGGACACAGCTACTCTACATGCAGAAGACAAGATCTATGAGTGGCCGTGTGGACAGGGGGTGTAATGACCAAAAAGCCAACAGAAATAGTGACAAAAGACAGTAGGTATGATTGTCAAAAACAGGAAGTTTCAAACGCTGTGCTTCATAGTTCTGAGGATTAATTGAAACAATGTGGCTCAGCCTGTAATCCCGCGCCTTTGGGAGGCTGAGGTGAGTGGATTGCCTGAGCCTGCGGGTTCGAGACCCGCCTGGGCAGTGAGACCTCATCTCTACAATAAATAAAAAAAATCAGCTGGGCGTGGTAGTGCACGCCTGTAATTCTGGCTACTGGGAAGGCTGAGGCGGAAGGATCGCTGGAGCCCAGCAGGCGAGGCTGCGGTGGCCGGGAGCGGCCACTGCACTCCAGTCTGGGCGACAGAGTGAGACTCCAACTCAAAAAAAATAAAAAATAAAAAAATTTTAAAAAGTATATAAAATGCTTGGCATGCTGCAAGGAGTAATGCTCAATGGATGACACGTATTTTAATTATTATTAATATTATTATTACTACTGAAATAACTAGGAAATCCCTTCTACAAAGAAGCTTCTTTTTAAACTGAGAATCCTGAACTTTTCCAAGTCACAATAGTCTCAAGCAAGCCTCAAATAATACATCTGTATGTGCTTTAGTATTTGCATTCCTGAAACAAAAAAGAACAACAGCTCTTGCTCCCATTCCTCTATTAGCTACTATTAAGAACTTTGAAGGGTCTAAGATTGTACTCGATTTGCAAACTATTAAGTTAGTTTGCTACAATGTTATGGCTGCTGGTAGACACCATGAGACTACGAACAGTTTATTACTTACAGAAATGGCAATAGCAGTAGGTAGAGCATCAGTGATTTTTCTATCGGTTCCTCAAGCCTCAATTCCCACAAGATCACAAGAAAAAGGCCAAATATCACCTGCATGCTAAATTGTATGCGAGATTGTGTTGCAGGAGAGGAACCCTGAGCTTAGAGAACCCATATCTTTTAAAAATGGGCATTAAATGAAATTACCTCCATGGGAGAGGGAAATACTACCTTTATTATGCTGGACAGTAAGCATGTCTACCCTTTACTCCAGAGTGAGATACATCTCTGTCTTCTAAGGCTATGGGTAAAACTACCCTTTACTCTAGAAGGAACTATCATCTCTGTCTTCTAAGAATTTCCACAAAACAGACATCCTTGAAAATACTCGTATAGTCTAGAACAAAAGGCACCAAAATAAGCTGGAAAACTAGGGTAATGCTCCATGTTTGCAATGGAAAGGCCCAGCCTGGCATCAGGTGGCTTTTATTATGAGATAACATACTTGCGGCAAGGAATCTTTTAGGATAAAATAATGCTATGAAAGATGCTTTATAAATAGTAGTCTTGTGTTCTTTTAACAAAAGTCACAAAATCCTGCACCTGACTTAGGTAGCCAAATTCTAAGCTTTCAAAAACATTCTGTATTTTTCCCTCATAGCGTTAATCACAATTGTTATTAATGAAGCATTTGTTTACTTTTTAATATAATTTCTATCAGTGTCCCTAGATTACAAGCTTCCTGTTACTTAGAGGCCTATGTGTCTCTTTTTAACTCTATGTTTGAGTCACTTAGTACAGCATCTGGCATATAGTGGATATACAACAAATATATGCAATAAATATTTTCTAATGTTGACTAAATTGAATTTCACTTAACTTAAAAATACATACGAGCATTTGTTCCTAAGGATTGATTCTATGCCATATCTTATCTTCACCAAAGTTTCTAAGAATCTGAATTAAGTTTCCTAGAAGGACTTTCTGGGAGATGAAATGACCTAAGAGATTGTATTTCTACTTTATTTAACAAACGAGGAAACAGGGAGTCAGAAACAGCAAATGAACTGTCCATAGTCACACAGGCAATAATGAAGGACCTAGGTTAGGGTTCAAGTTTCCTTTCTCTTTCCCTAATGCTCTTTCACCTGTGTCATTTCTTCACCTTCAAACTCTCGTGGCAAAATGTTAAAGCACTTCTGTATTTCACTATGAAGAAATAGGGCATGGTGTTGTTAAGGCAAAAATGGAAAGATGGGAATGTCTGTGGCTTATATACTAACCACCCAACACCATCATGTGGCAACAAATCTGGAATGCATTTGCAAAGTTCTAAACTGTGCCTGATGTTTTTCAGAGTGTTCTGGGAAAAGAAGGTATGACACAGCTGGGAAAGACCAAGAGATACCTCTACAAATCAAAACGTCTGTGAATCTGCAAAAGCCTAATTCCAAAGACCCAGAGAAGATTCTATTTTGCCTCTTATCTTGCTTAAATGAGCAAATAAAACACTTTTTTCTGCTTTAATTTGTTATGTATTTGTGAAAAGTTAGTCATGAATGCATCATGGTTTAGGGCTATAAATACGTGGGAGAACCTAAAGAATCGCACTTCTTCCAAGATTTTAATAATCTGTATAATAACCAGGCTGAAAAATAAAAATACAAGTGAAACAATCATCTCCACAGTCAAGATCCTGGGAAGCCATTTCTGTTTCTAGTATGAAAGAGTGTTTGATATTCACTTCCCCTGCGGGCTCCACAACTCTGTGATCAATTGATCCTCCAGGAGCCAGCTCTGACAAAGATGTTGCTTTGGAGGAAAGGTGCTCTATAAATGTAATAAATAAATAAATGCATGGACTAGGCAGAACAGCACAGGTTTTGGATTAAATGGAAGCAAAAATTTGGTTTTTAAATTTGAAAGGAATGTGGGACTAGTCTCAGTCTTCCACTTGGGAAAAGTCATGAAGATTTATTTTGTGAACCTATCACAATTCTCATTCTCATGCAGCTGTAGCTATTGAAATACCTGAGGTGAGATTGCTTTATGGCCTAACAAGAGCAAATACAGGTCTCTCTTGCCTTACAGGCTAAGTGGTTTCACATTCATTTCTCAGCAATGAATCTCAGTTTTCTAGTGAATTCTATGAAAAGATTTTTAGAGTTATAATGCCGCAGAGCAAAAATTTCCACCATAGGCTGAAGGGAAAATTTAGAAAGAGGCCAACCAACAATTTTCTGAGGCATGCTGGACAACCATTATTCTTCCAGTATGTTTCAGAATCTGGTATTTCATTCTAAAATTTCTCACAGAGATATTGCTTTCATGCATTGAATATGACTTAAGTCTGTTTTCTTACAGATTCACAATTTAACTCATCTCTTTTGGAAATGGAATTTTAATATGTAATAGAGCTGCACTGTATTAGAACATTTTGCTGGCAAATTAAACCATTAATGCAAATTTAACCCTTGCATGGTCATATTTTTAAGTCCGAGAGTTTGATTCCTAGAATCATAAGGCTCTATTGGTCCGTAGTAAACTACTTTTCCTCTTGTCTACATAAAACAGAACTAATTGTCTCATTCTTATGTGTCATAACTTTTAGAGTATTTAATAACCATTATAAAATCAGACTTAGTTTATAGATTGCACCAATGTCAGTTTCCTCATTTTGAGAGTGACCTTTGGCTAATGAGATGTTATGATGGGGGAAACTAGGCAAAGAACACATGGGACCTCTCTGTTCTTTTTTTAAAAACTTTGAAACTGTGAATCTAAAATTAATTAGAAAACAAGAAAAAGTTCTGGACATAGAGGACACAAAAATAAGAGATGAACATTTGAGTGACAAACTTAACTCTTGTCCACTGGAAAAACTTCCTCTCTTCTGAATGTTTGTTAAACTATAAAATGGAGATAGCATCTAGAAATAGTAACAATTAAACAAGATTAAGTGCAATTGCTTGCTCATGGAGAAGCATTATGGCATTATAATTAAGATTCTCTGAGCAAAAGATACTTCTCAAAGGAAGACATCTGAGCAGCCAACAGACACATGAAGAAATGTTCAACCTCACTAATCATCAAGGAGATGCAAATCAAAACCACACTGAGATACCTCCTAACTCCAGTCAGAATGGCAATTATCAATAACTCAAAAAATAACAATTGCTGGAGAGGGTGTGGGGAAAAGGTAACACTTCTACACTGTTGGTGGGAGTGCAGACTAGTGCATCCTCTGTGGAAAGCAGTGTGGCAATTCCTAAAAACTCTAAATATCGACCTCCCATATGACCCTGCAATCCCCCTACTGGGAATATACCCTGAAGAACTCAAATCACTCTATCAAAACTATACCTGCACACGAATGTTTATCGCAGCATTGTTCACAATAGCAAGAACCTGGAACCAACCATGCTGTCCATCAAAAGAGGACTGGATTAAAAAAATGTGGTACATATACACAATGGAATACTACGCAGCCATAAAAAAGAACAAAATCATGAATTTCGCAGCAACCTTGATGGAACTAGAGTCCATAATAACTCAGTGATCTTTCACAGAAACAAAGATCTGAGTATCACATGTTCTTACTCATATAGTGGACCTTGAACATCTACCATAATACTATTAAAAAAAGGACTGACAGTGGTGGGAAACTATGGGGGAGTAGGGAGGGGAAGGAAGGGGGACTAGCAGTTGTCAATATCTGTCTGGGGATGGGGAGACACCCCTTATTAACAAGGGTGCCTGAACGATGCACATTTGTATACCTAACCCTTAACTGTACACGACAATTTTATAATAAAAAATATGTTTTTTTAAAAAAAGATTCTCTAATGCCAGACCACCTTCATTTAAAACCAGTTCAAACAATTTCTATGTATGTCTTTGACCCAGAAATTTGATCTTCCCTTAGTATCTCAACCTGACTATTGGGATAATGATAATAGCATTACTAATTTTATAAGGTAGTTGTGATGATGAAGTGGGTTAATATAAACAGGGCACTTAGAACAGTGCCTAGTATTTATCAATATTAGATGAGTGTTGTTTATGCAGTGAATAAACCACTTGCCACATAGTTCAGTAAATGTTAGGTTATTTTTTTTCTTTTCTGATTCTGAGTTGAAACTGAAGGCAGTCCACCAAAAGTAGTATGGATAAAATAATTGTGACATATTTACACAACATATACTATAAAGTAATGAATGAATGATCTTCCACTACATGTAAAACTTAGAAGAAACTTGCAAACATAGTATAGAGTGAAATAAGTCATCCACCAAGGTGTGGCTTGATATATAATTGCAATTACATAAAGTAATAGATTGGTGAAGTAAAATTTCTGCTTCTGTCCATGATGCTGTAACTGATACTGGATCAACTCTTGCCACAAAAATAATAAATACCTAGAAAGTATATAAAACAACTATTTTCACATATTGGGCAACTAATAGCATAGACTTTGTTTCCTAAGAGAAGCTGAATCATATGTTTAACCCATATTTCTATCTCTAGGCATTTTCCAGACTTTGCTTTAGAAAAGGGGAACCAAAAAGAGTACGGCAGTATCACGAAGCTGAGGACACAGAAACCAGAGTTCAAGAAAGCAGAAGAAGATGGAATTTGTGAGACAGAATAAATGAGGAGAGAGAGATATGCAGAGAAAATCCTTAAGGAATTTGCGTAGAAATACCCTTGAGTCATTAGATGAATTCTAAGCTCTTAGTGCATAAGGCAAAGAACAACTATGGGGGGGGGAGCTATTAGAAAGCTATAATTTGAACAACTATCAGAGATCATACAGTTATTGGCTGTTCCAATTCTTACCAATTTGTATGAAGAGAGTTTATTGGCAATTTGGAGCATTCAGTAGAAACTCATGATGTTTATGATATAAGGCTATGACTAATCCAGTCATAGAATAAAGGCATCTTAAGACCTGCACTAAAAAAAGTCTTAAAACAAACTTTAAAAATTTGAGATAATATGCAAGTGAATTGTCTGTCTTTTGAAACAAATTGGTGCATTCTTTATAGGAAGACAACAGAATCCACTCAACAACATAAAAATTACAATGTCAAATATCCAACCAAAAATTACTAGATATGCTATGAAGTGAAGAAATAGAAACTATAGCCAGGAGAAACATCATCTACAGAAACAAATACTAAAATGGCAGAGATGATAGGCTTTAAAACAGCTTTTATAAGCATGTTCAAGAGTTTAAAGGAAAGCACTTACATAATGATGAGAGAAATTAAAAACTATGAAAAATGGCTATGTAAATATTCTGAGTTGAAAATGACAATATCCATAATTAAAAATTACTGATGCTCTTGACAGCAAATCAGACACTGGAGAAGAAAAAAATCAGCAAATTTGAAGTCAGGGCATTAGAAACAATACAGAATAAAGCACATGCTCACAGATATACACACAAAACTAAAGTTAATGAACAAAGTTACTGTGACCTGAGGGAAAATGTCAAGTAGTCTAACCTACATTTAACTGGTATTTAGGATAGGCAAGACAGAAAAAATGTGTAAAGAGATAATGGTTGAAATATTTCTAAAACTGATGATTAATAAACCCACAGATCTAAAAGTTTCAACAAACCCCAAGCAGGATAAATACAAGAAAAACTGCAGCAAGGCACATAATAATCAAATTGCCTAATGCAAACAATAAATAAAATCTTAAAATAAACTTGGAGGAAGAAAACACATTACCTACCAAAGAACTAAGATAAGAGTCAATATCGAGTTTACATCAGAAATAAGGGAGGCTACAGACAATGGAATAATATTTTAAGGTGCTATAATAAATTAAAAATCAAAGTAATTAACTTTGAATTCAACATTCAGAAAAAATACCTTCCAAAAATAAAGGTAAAATAAGTACAACTGCATACAATCAAAAGCTGAGAGGATTTATCACTGGTATACCTATACCACATACACACACACAACTAAAGGAAATTCTTCATGCTGAAGGAAAATGATAGAAAATGGAAATGTAAATCTGTACAAAGAAAAAAAGAGCTAGAAAGGGTGATTATAAGATAAATTCCAAGCGTATTTGTTTTCTCATTTGTACATTTTTTTAAAGGGTCATTGTTTAAAGCAAAAATAAGAATAATGTGTTTGGAATTTTAAAACATATATACGAATACATAAAAATTATAACAATAATAACACAAAAGGTAGAAGGAAAAAAGTATATTGTTGCAAGGTTTTAATATTATAGTGGAATGGTGTAATATTAGTGAAATGGAGATTGATGATTAAGTTAAATGTGCAGATTATAAACTTTAGTACACATATTAAAGAATTCATCAAAGATGTAGAGCTAATTAAAATACACACACACACACACACACACACACACACACACACACACACAGGCAAAACAAATCAGTGTTTCTCAAAATGAGAAGAGTTGGTAACTTTGTAGGAGTAGTGACCAGATGGGGGCAAAAGGGGAAATTTATGGTAATTTCTTGTTTCTTGTCTGTATATTTATTACATGAGTGTCTTCATTTTATAACTAAAGTTGAACAGTTCAAAGATATACACTTCTACATTTTTACCATAAATTTCCCCTTGTACCCCCCTCTGGTCACTATCCCTACAAAGTTACCAACTACTCCCATTTTGAAAAAAACATTGATTTGTTTTGCACATGTTTGTGTGTGAATATGCATATACAAGGGGACTTCAAAACGTTTGTGAAAATGAAATTAAAAGACAGATATATGAAGCTGGGCACAGTGTCTGTATCTGTACTCCCAGCTACTCATAAGGCTGAGGTGGAAGTTCAGAGCTTTAGTGAGCTATGACTGTGCTACTGCACTCTCTCTAGACCCTGCCACAAAAAAAAATAAAAGACAAAAATAAAACTTTATTTTTCAACATAAGTTTCATCAAACTTGTAAGCTATGGTATCAGCCATTTAGTTCATTCCTAAATAGGTGAACATCCTGGGAATTTAACCATATCAGTGCTATCTTTTTTTTTTACATATTAATAAATGAATAAAAATTGGTCCCCTTAACAGATTTTTTTTTTAAGATTAGGAAACGAAAAAGAAAGCACTAAATCAGTATTGTAAGGGGAATTCCTTAATATTTCCCATCAAAGCTCTAGTAAAAATGCCCTAGTTTGATGCGAGGAATGAGTAGGAGCATTGTCGTGGAGGAGAAGGACTCTCTGGTGAAAGTTTCCTAGGCGTTTTTCTGTTAAATCTCTGTCTAACTTTTCCAAGACACTCTCATAATAAGCAGACGTTATTGTTCTTTGATCCTCTAAAAATTCAGCAAACAAAATGCCTTGACTATGCCACAAAACTGTTGCCACGATTTTTGTTCTTGACCTGTCCACTTTTGCTTTGACTAGACCATGTCCACCTCTTGGTAGATAATGTTTTGATTGTGCTTTGTCTTCGGGATCATATTGCAAAGCCACGTTATTCTTTGAAGAAATGCTTCAAGATGCTAATTTTACTTGTTTAAAATTTCCACTGAAAATTCTTCTCTTTCCTGAAACTGATCCAGTTGCAATGGTTTTTGCAGCCCTTGGATAGAAAGTTTCTTCAACTATAATATTTCTATTAAGATTAATAAGTTGAACCAATTGAGACGTCCATGGTGGTGGTGGCTGTTTTTGATGCCAATCGTCAGTCCTTTAAATCTGAGTACAAACAAGGTGAATTTTTTCTGTACAAATTGATGTGGCTGGTTTGTCACCCACTGTAGGCTTCATCCTCAACATTATCTTGTTCTAAATAACCCCATTAAAGAGTAGGAAAAGCACATGAATGGATATTTCTCAAAAGAAGACATACAGCAGCCAATAAACATGTGAAAAAAAGATGTTCAACATCATTAATAGCCAGAGATGTGCAAATTAAAACTGCAATGAGATACATCTTATACACATCAAAATGGCTACTTTTAAAAAATCAAAGACAACAAATGTTAGCAAGAATTTGAGAAAAAGGGATGCTTATACACAGTTGGGGTGCAAATATAAATTAGTACAACTTTTGTGGTAAAACAGTATGTATATTTCTCAAATAACTAAATATAGAACTGCCATTTGATCCAGCAATCCCACTACTAGGTATATTCTCAAAAGTAAAGAGATCATTATATAGAAAAGATACCTGCACTTGTAGGTTGATTGAAGCACTATTCACAATAGCAAATATATGGAATCAATCAAAGTGTCCATCAACGAATGACTAGATGAAGAAAATGTGGTATACACACACACACACACACACACACACACACACACACGCACACCCACCAGGAAATACAACTCAGCCACAAAAAAGAATAAAATCATGTTTTGTAGCAACACGGATGAAACTGGAGGCCATTATCTTAAGCAAAATAACTCAGAAACAGAAAGCCGAATACACATGTTCTCACCTTTATGTGGAAGTTAAACAATGGATACAAATGGACACGTAGAATGGAATAATAGACATTGGAGGCTACAAAAAGTGGGAGAGTGGGAGAGGATGAGTGCTGAAAAATTATCTATTGGGTACAATGTTACGTGTTTGGGTACACTGAAAGCCCAAATTTCACCACTATACACATAGAGAAATCTGCACTAGTACCCCTTAAATCTATAAAAATAAAAATTTTAAAAATGAATTCTACATTATTAAACTACCAATTTTGGGGGGACGTTGTCCCCATAAACATTTTGCAAAGCATCAGTATTTCACTATTCTTCCACTCAAGCTTAACTATAAATTTGATTTTTGTTCTGCCTCCAATTTTTGCAGAATTCATGTTGCTCAGATAGGGGCTCTTTTCACACCAATTTCTTATTCTTCTTAATGCCTCAGCTACAACCTGTTCAGACATGCCATAAAAGTTAGTATGAGTTTATTTGGGTTAGAAAAAAATGTGAAAGCCATGCATAGTTTTCTCATAATATGCATTTTCCATGAACTTTTGGAGACCCCTCATATGTGTGTGTGTGTGTGTGTGTGTGTGTGTGGTGTGCGTGTATATATATATATATATATATATATACACACACACATACATACATACATACATACATACATGAGCAGAACACAAAGAGAAGACAAACAAGTGACATTTCTTAGGAAATATCAGGTAACACAAAGCCAATCTAACACACAGGATTTTAATTTATATCATAGTCTTTCTTCACTAATAGCACCCCTTGGATTTAGACCTTAACAAGATTGCGTGACTTTATTTGACTGCTGTAAAAACTATCCTTCTATTAGAATCACATCTAAAAATCTTTTCGTGACGCTTTATACATCAAAAAACATAAAGCATCAGAAATATTAAATCCAAATTTCATCAAGTGTATTTTCAAGGAGCTTCACCTTATTGAGTTTTCATTAGAAAGCACTTTGAAAAAAAATTTATGATGGGTAGTTTTTTAATTAAATGGATGATTTTACTACATAATATTTTGTAAATTTGCTTACTTTTCATTTATTTTCATGATCAGTTACATATTTAATGATATAGGACTTCAGGAATATAAATTTAACTTATAATTTATAACATTATTTCTAAACCAATTCAGCTCCCAATTGCATACATTGCTTCAATTGCCCAGAAATTAATGAGGTCATGAGTCAAACCTTACATATGAATCAGAAAATGTGCTTCTGTCAAGACCCTGTTCAAGTACCACCTCCTCTCTGCAGGCTTGCTGGATTCCAATGAGGCAGAATTAATTATTGTTTCTTGAAGTGTCCTTAGCATATTGTGCACCTTCTATTAAAGCATGTGCCCTAGTGAATAGAGCTGATTTGTTTATTTCTCTGTCTCCCTGACTAAACTGTTTTAACCATCTTTGTATACTCAGCACCCAGTACAGTGTCTAACACATGGCAACTGCTCAAAAAATGCTTGAGGGAGAGGAGATGGGCAGGGGGGAGGAAAAGGAGAAAGGGAAAAATGAAAGGATTTTGTTAACACTAGGGAATCAAGGGGAAGATATTCTTGGTAGGCTGAAACAATTGTCTGTCCAACAAGCTTCAATTTGCATCCATTGTCACAAAGTAATTAGAATCTCTCTAGGTCCTTTCACAGCAATGACTGTAAATACTTTGAAAGTATTAATCCAGTGTTAGACTGGTGCTTCCTGTCCTGCTATGCCATATGAATCGTTTCCCTTATGATCTGAGGACAGCAAAATATTTTACAAATATTATCTTGCCAAATAAGTATGTGTAAAAATTGTCCTCAGGGCTTCCAGCGATGAAAGAGTATGCACACCAACAAAATAAACATGCTTCCCCAACCCCCAGGCAACACTCTTCACTCCCTTCTCTGATTCCCAGAGCACATTATTCATTTCTCTCACACAGCATTCAGTGTAGCATGTCAGGATCTGTCATGCTTCACCTGCCCAATTATACTGGAAGCTTCTTGAGGACAGAGACTGTGTCTTCATCTTTTTATCTCTAGTTCCTAATACGCAGACTGACATAAGGAAGATGTCCCATATTAATTTCTTGAGTGGTTAAATGAATTAAAGAACATCTTGTAATACATATATCTGAATATATTCTAAATGCTCAGTCAGCCTAACTGTCTGAAGCCAATCATAAAGGTATCTTCAAAATAAGGAGCCAAAAAAAGTTTTTTAAGAGTTAACTTTCAACCCCACGGAGGCAATATGACAACCAGAGATGGGCCTTAGATAGATCGTTCTCAGGGGCGATCCGTTCAGTTCCCCTCCCGCCATGGGAGATTTTCTGTCCTCTCAATAAACCCTGCTTTCAAAGAAAAAATATCATTCTCAGTATTGTAGGAATAATCTGATCACCCTATGGGAGGAAGGCAGTCTTCTGGTTTCTAGAAACATTTCATAGTAGTTGTATTTTTTCATGTGAAACTAGATAAGCTCAATGATGTTTGAAGACCCAGTTTAAAAAAGCAAAGAGAAGAACAAACAGAAGGATAGAAGTAGAAAGAAAAATTACTTTCTATTTAAGTACAATGTTGAAAAAGATGTGCTCCATGACCTGGCTCACATATTTCTTGGGTGTGTGGAATCCTAAAGTGCCTCTTGCTACAGACTCAAAATGTTCCTCAGCGCAGGAAAATAAATAAATAAATAAATCACTGAAACTACAGCAATTTAGTGTTCAATTTTGGTGTTCATTTAGCTTTAAAATCCCATAAAAGGTACTCTTGATTTACCAATAGAAAAAAAAGTCAATAAAACAAAATGTCATCGTCACAGTCTCACTCTCAAACTGCTCTTCAGAATAAAAAATCAAAACTAAATCACATTCAAGAGAAAGCTACTCCAACCCTACCCATTTAAGCACAAAACACAGGACAAAGAGACTTAGCAGCCAGCTGAACAAGTCCTGCAATGGGTTTCACAGTGGGATTAAAATGTAATCAGAACAGAGTTATATCTGTCTAATTACTAGACAATTAATTGACAAGGGGGCATAGAGAATATTCTCATGAACCTATAATGAGATAAAAGTGGTAAGAAAAGGAAGGTCGTGAACAGGACTGGTGGGTAGAAGAAGGGTCTAGGAAGCTGTAAAAGAAGCCTAAAAAAACCCCCAATATATCAATGAAAGGACATTTGCCAACATCATTACAGTCTCTAGATAATTTTTGAAACTCTATGTACAAGAACTTACTTGAAGGTGACTTCAAGCCTGTAGAAGAGAATTTTCTAGTAGTCCAAACTCCAAAATGTTTAATTTTAAACTTTCTAGAATTTTTGCTGAAAACAAATATAACATGAGGCCCAAAGTACTTCCTTTTTAGAAGTCAAATCTCACATTAAAACAGTAGCAAATATCTGTCTGGGGATGGGGAAACACCTCTTATCAACAGGGTGCCTGAATGAAACGTAATTGTACACCTAACCCTTAACTGTACCCCACAAAACCATAATAAAAAATATTGATTATGAAAAAAAAAAAAACCTCATGTAGTCATTACCACGGCCGCGCGGCTGCCTTGGGGGTCCCCAGAGAGAGTGGCGAGAGATTAAGACAGACACCGACACAAAGACATAAAGCAGGGGCCAGGTGAGACACTTTCCTCTGACGCAGGAGAAGTGGCCCCAAACCAGCTCAGCATGTTTATTTTATAATCCAGCAAAAAGGAAATTGGGAGGGGTTCAAGGTCTTTGAGGGAGCTATAACAGAATTTTGTCGCTCCCTAAATGGCAAGATGTTCCGTGGTTATCTCGTTGTTGCCAAGACTTTATCATTACTATTTGCACCTGAATGTGTGGGCTCTGAGACACCCATTCTGTGTAGCAGGCTGCATCCCTTGCTCTTTGGCTAGGTGCAGAGCAACCAAGCAGGACCTTGCCTTTGCTTGACCGAGGTCTGCTGTTCGGACAGCGTTCATCCGCTCCCCACAAGTCATCATTTGGGATATTCACTCCTGCAACAAATATGAGTGTACTGAAATATTCAGTCTTTCCAGTGTAGGACAGGGTCTGTCCCCTTGGAAATTTCCAGTTGAGTAAGAAGATAAGGTGTATAAAGAAATGAGAAGGCCGGGCTCGGTGGCTCAGCCTATAATCCCGCATCTTGGGAGGCTGAGGCGAGTGGATTGCCTGAACCTGCGGGTTCGAGACCCCCTTGGGCAACTTGGTGAGACCTCATCTCTACAATAAATCACAAAATTAGCCGGGTGTGGTAGTTCCAGCTACTTGAAAGGCTGAGGTGGAAGATCACTGGAGCCCAGCAGGTCGAGGCTGCGGTGGCCAGGAGTGGTCACTGCACTCCAGTCTGGGCAAAGGAGTCAGACTCCAACTCAAAAAAAAAAAAAAAAAAAAGAAAGAAAAGAAAAGAAATGAGAAGTAAGACGATAAGGAGTAAAAAAAGAGTTGAAATATTTCTGCACATTCTAAAAGACAGAGAGAATGTCATGGAACGTCAGAGGATAGAAGCACTGGGTCTGAATAAAGGCAAAAATGCATTTGAAGTATTGGAGGAAAATAAATGTTCTCTTGAATGATTATCTATGAAACAGGAGCAATTTAGTAGTAGGGATAATGCCTACTTTTCAGCTGTATTGTGTGGATGAGAGTGCATATCTAAAAGGTCTCAAATATTATCAAACAGAATTGAAGCCTAGTAAACTAGTCAAATTTTTGAGACCTACTGCCAGTTTTGTTTATGTCATTACTGAAAATCTATATAAATATTAGTCTACGTTCTATCTTTAGGAATCAGTGCTTGCCGATAATTGTTTGCCAATAAAAAGCTTGAAGTGCCCAAGTCTTTCTCTTTGTCACTGCATTTCATATTATGCTAGCCATAGATGAAGATCTAGAGTGAAAATTCAAATGCTTCAGGGACCAGGCAGGTCATGTGAATGTGTGAAACAATCTGTAACAAAGCAATAAAAAGTGGGCAAATCAGAAAGCAAATATATATCTTCTAAAAGTATTCCATTTCAAGTTCCTAAGCTTTAAAATACTGTGCTTCAAAGATTCAGAAAAATCCCTGTTGAAATCCAAGTTGGTATTTTTGCACAAATTGAAAAGTTAATATTAAAATTCATATGATGATGCGAAGGATCTAGAATAACCAAAACAATCTTGAAGCAGAAATAAGTTGGGTAATTTATATTTCTTGATTTCAAAACTTATTACAAAGCTACAACAATCAAGACTGTGTGGTATTAGCATAAGGAGATTGTATAGATCACATAGGTTTGTCGACTGATTTTTGATAAAAGTGTCAAGACAATTTAGTATAGAAATGGTGCTGAAACAATTGCATATCCACATGGCAAAGAGTGAATTTGTTTTCTTACCTTATACCACACAAAAAATTAACTCAAAATGGAGCGTAGACTTAAATATAAGAGATAAAACTATAAAACTCTTCAAAGAAAATAGTGATACATTTTTGTGATCTTGTGTAAGCAAAAATGTGTTAGATAAGGTATCAGAAGTTCAACAGATAAGAGATAAAAATAATAAATTGAACTTCATCAAAATTAGAAACTTTTGCATTTCAAAAGACATCACCAAGAAAGTAAAAAAATATAAAAACAAGTCACAGATTAGAATAAAATATTTATAAATTGTATAGTCAATACAGTACTTGTATGCAGAATTTTGAAAATACTCTTACAATTCAGTAATAATGAGCCAAATAAGCATTTCACCAAAGAAGCTATATAAATGTTCAATAAGCCCACAAAAAGATCCCCAACATCATTAGGCATTGAGAAAATACAAATTAAAACAAAAAATATTCACTAGAATGACTGGTGTAATAAATATACAAACACAAGTGCTGATGTAGTGTGGACACACTGGAAATTGAAACACAAAAGGAAGCAAACACTTTAGAAAGCAGTTTGGTGATTTCTTTAAGCGTTAAACATAGATTTACCATCTGATCAAGCAATTCCTCTTCTTGGCATTTATGCAAGATAAATAAAAACATAGGTTCACCCAAAAACTTGTATGTGGATGTTCATAGTTACATTACTTATAATAGTCAAAAAGTGGAAACAATCCATATGTCCATCAACAGGGCAATGGATAAACAAAGCATTGCATGTCCATACAATGGAATACTATTTAGCAATAAAAAGGAACAAAGTACTGACATATTCTACAACATAAATAAACCTCATAATAAACATATGCTAAGTGAAAGAAGTCAGAACAAATGTCACATTGTATAATTACATTTATAGAGCAAGTCAAGAAAAGGGAGATGAATTTGGGGGAACACACTTTAGATACTTTGCAGTGCTTATCTCTCCTCCCACTGCCATCCTTTCTCTTATTTATCAATACCATATCCTTCTCATCCACCCCCCAAAACCCCATCTCTCTTTATTTCACTTAAATTATCATTAGCAGCGATTTCACCAAAGGATTAATTTATTATGTACACTCTTATTTTTTAATTGTGCTTTCATGCTGTATTGGTTGAGAACTGGAGGTATGGAACCTGAGAGACTGGAACTTGTATCCTAGATACTCATCAGATGTTTCTTTAAAAATTATTTAACTTCTCATAGTCTAACCTACAAAATAGAATTAATTGCACTTCCTACACAGAGCAGAATAAGAATTAAACATGCAATTATGTTGAGAGCTTATTGTAAGTCCTTGCCCAATAAAATAGAGCTTTCAATATTATTAGGACATGACTTGTCCAAGTTCACTGATAACAGGGCATTGGAACCCTCTGATTCATATTGTGCTCTTCCATGCTGCTACTCCTTTTTTTAACTGATATATGTCTTGCATTCTAGGCTAAGGGAAAATATTTTTTAACTAGGAGAGCATAAGCATAAACATAAACATAAGTGAAGAGTAGGCTCTGGCCAGACTTGGTGGCTCAGCCTGTAATCCCAGCACTTTGGAAGGCTGAGGCAAGTGGATTGCCTGAGCTCGCGGGTTTGAGACCAGCCCAGACAACTTGACAAGACCTGGTCTATACAATAAACCAAAAAAATTAGCAGAACTTGGTAGTGCGCACCTGTAGTTCCAGCTACTTGGAAGACTGAAGCGGAAAGATTGCCGGAGCCCAGCAGATCCATGCTGGCGTGGCCATGAGCACGCCACTGCACTCCAGCCTGGGCAATGGAGTGAGACTCCTACTCAAAAAAAAAAAAAAAAAAGAGTAGGCTCTATTCTAATCTCATCATTATTTGCTAACTCTGTCACCCTCTCCAGCACTCTGAGTCTTCAGATTTTTTTGTCTATTAAGTTATTGACTATAATTATATGTGATAAAGTGCTAAAACATTGCATATGATTTATAAATGTTAGTTGCTTATTTTCATTTCTTACTTTTATAATGCCAGTAAGGAATGTTTCAGCTCAAATTACTCTATTTATCTGCATGACCCTGTTTTTCCCTTTCTAGTATACTATGCCCTCATGCTCTCTGTCTGTCACCCTTCAATCCAAAACAACCTTTGAAAAATAGCCATAAGCAACATGGAACATGGGAGAATATGAAGCTCCTGACTCTCCCTCTACCCATGGATGCATCAAATAAACATCTATCCTATTTCCCTCTAAGGGAAAGTCAGAGACCAATTGAGAGACTCCTACCCACTGGACAACTGCAGAAACATCCGCATCAAGCAGCAAGAAAAAGTTGAGGCACTTTCAGGCATGGATCTCCTCCAAAGTACTGTGCCATCAAATCAGGAAAATAATCCTCAAAAACAAAGCTCTTCTGTGGAGGGTCGGGTTTGGACCTCACATAGACTTCCCTAACTATAAGGTTCTTGTGGTTTGGCTCTTAATTCACCAACTCTGGGAATGGAGGGAAGGGATTAGAGGCAAGTGAATCTCTCTAGACCCCTGGAAAAAAGTGATGACTTTATAAAGGTAGGCAAGCACTTCCAGGCTCTTTATCTCCTGGGAGCAGTGCAGAGAGAGGGCTTAAAAAATGCAGCCCCCCACCCCCACCCCTTGCCTGTATCTCCCTGAAACAGACATACTTTTTCAGGGACTACTTGACAACCTGGTTTCTAAATAACTTGTATCAGGGAGTTAAAGGGGCAGACAAGTATTAACCTGCTGACAGCCTGAGAAGGAGATGGCACTTCTTGAACATTCTCCTCTGTCTCACCACAGTGACAGCTCCAGGTCTATTAATCCCTCCTGGAGAAAGTTTGTCCACACATCAAGCACTCCCAACTTTTACAGCTTCTACTGAAAGACAGCATCCTAAAGCTCCTAGCTTTGGAGAAAGAGGGGAATAAACACATGTAAGTCTATTTAGAGCACCAAAAAAAAAGGGACAGTTTTACATGGAAGCATAAGCATTTTCAGGGTCTTCTTCCCCCAGGAGTAGTGTAGAGAAAGGGCTTTAAAAATACAACTTTCTGTTTATTCTTGGAAAGAATTTACACCACAGATCAAGTAGCCACAAGTTTAATAGCTACCTCATGAAAGATGCTATCCTAAACCTCTTAACCTTGGGAGCAGAAGGGGATAGGCATATATGATTCTCCCTAGATCACAAAACAAAGAGGTAGTATTAAAATTGTTTGCAAATACTTCTGGGGGTTATAGCACCTTGGAGGAGCACAATAAAATAAAATAAAATAAGAGACAAAAACATGCAGCTCACATTTTCTCTTTGGAAGGGGCTTATGGTACGCACTTCCAGTGACTTCCTGACAGCCTGGCTTCCAACAAACTTGCATAAGAAGCCAACAAGATGAACAAACAATAGCCCTCTAGCAGCCAGAGCCAGAGCTTGACACTTTATGAGCTTTTATGAGACTTTTGTTACAGCTGACCACTCCAGCCTGGGTGATAAATCCAAGTGTACCCACTTTTCCTAGAAGGCATTTGACCATGCACTGAGTGACACAACTTCTACAGCTTCTACCCAAGGAGCTATCTACTTAATGGCATACCCTGGGAATTGATGGGGCTTTTCATTCTTAAGTGGCCCTAGACCACAGAAAATAAGAAGGTGGACATAAAACAGGCTTACTTCCATAAGCTATCTCCAGGAATAGAAAGTGCAGCATGAACATGAATACAGAGGTTTGCCACAGATTCTCTCTCCAGCTTAATGCAGAGAGAGTAAAAGATAAGTGCCCATCCTCAGTTTTGCTGTGACGATAGAAGAAACTGGAACACATATTCGACACCCCAACTTTTCCAGTTACATTTAGAAAATCTGGCTCCAACCTTACCAACCTTGGGGTACTGCCAGAACAAAGCACATTGTAAGCTCCAGAGGGCCACCCAAAACAGAAAGACACCTGGAAGAACACAAAGATATGAAAGGCACCTTAAAACTCTCTGGTCAGATGGATTGGTGAGATCCTTCTCCTCCCCAAGGTCAGCCTGGCAAGATTGGGTTAGGTAGTTGTCTTACCTAATGTGCAGAAACCAACACAGAGCATGAAGGAAAATGAAGAAACAGGGAAGTATATTCTAATTTTTTTTAAAAGATAAATTTCTAGAAACCTGAGAGAAATGAAAATTTGTGATTTACCTGACAGGAAATTCAAAATAGTGGTCATAAAGATGCTCATTGAGATCAAAAGAGAAATATAAGAACAAGCTGAGAATTTCAAAAAAGAGATAAAAAGTGTTAAAAAGTACCCCCAAAATAAGAGAGCTAGAAAATATTATAACTGAAATGAAAAACTCAGTAGAGAGATTCAACAGTAGACTAGAGCAAGCAGAAGAAAAGATCGGTGAACTTGAATACAGGTGACTGAAAATCATACCATCTAAGGAGCAGAAAGAATGAAAAAGTGTAAGGATAGTTCACTGGTTAAAAAATTAAATTAAAAATTAAACAAAAATTTAAAAAACAACATTCTGCCTATAAGAGACTCACTTCACCTTAAATCATATTCAAATGGAAAATAAAGGGATTTTTTTACGTTCATGCAAATGGAAACAAATAGAGAGCAACAGTAGCTAAACTTATTTCAGGCAAAATAGATTTTAGGTCAAAAATTGTAAGAAGAAACAAAGAAGGTCATTATACAATGATAAAGGGGTCAATTCATCAAGATAATATAACAGCTGTAAATATATAAATACATACACCCAACATCAGATCAGAGCATCTACATATGTAAAGTAAACATTAAGAGATCTGGAGACATAGACTGCCAAACAATACCATTAAGGGATTCAATATCCTGCTTTCAACATTGAGCCAATCATTTAGATAGAAAAATCAATAAGATAACATTGAACTTGAGCTACCTTTTAGACCAAATGGACCTAACACATATACAGAACATTCCACCCAACATGCAACTGAATGCACATTCTTCTCAAGTACACACAAAACATTCCCCATGATAGATAACATGCTAGGCCACAAAACAAATCTTAACACATTTTAAAAGGCCAAAATATTATCAAGTATATTCTCTGACCACTAGAATAGTATGAAACTAGAAATAAACATAAGGAATCATAGAAATGCAAAAATATGTGGAAACAAAACAACATGATATTGAACAACTATTGGGACAAAGATGAAATTAAAAGAGGAATTTTAAAATCTCTTGAGATGAACAAAATGGAAACACACTATACCAAAACTTAGAAAATACAGCATAAGTTTGAAGAAAGAATTTTATAGCAATGACTGTCTACATCAAAAGAGAAGAATGATCTCATAAATAACACAGCATTACAGTTCAAGGAACTAGAAAATAAATAAGCTAAGCACAAGCTAGGAAATAACAAAGATCACATTAGAAATAAATAAAATAGAGACTAGAAAAACAGTAGATCAACTAAACTAAAGCTGGTTTTCTGAAAAGTTAAACAAAATTAACAAAACCTTATCTAGACAAACTAAAAACAAAAGAGCAAAGAATCAAATTAATAGTGTCAAAAAAGGAAAAAGAAAACATTACAATTGATAACATAGAAATAGTGATCTCTCACAGAAACAAAGATCTGAGTATCACGTTTTCACTCATATAGTAGACCTTGAACATCTATCATAATACTATAAGAAAAGGACTGACAGTAGTGGGAAACTATGGGGGGGTAGGGAGGGGAAGGGAGGCGGAACTTACGGTAGTCAATATCTGTCTGGGGATAGGGAGACACCCCTTATTAACAAGGGTACCTGAATGATGCAGATTTGTATATCTAATCCTTAATTGTACCCCACAATTTTATAATAAAAAATATGTTTAAAAAAAAGAAAAGAAATAAAAAACACATCCTCTCCAGCATCTGTTATTTTTTGAGTTATTGATGATGGCCATTCTGATTGGAGTTAGGTGGTATCTCAGTGTACTTTTAATTTACATCTCCTTGATTACTAGTGAGGTTGAACACATCTTCGTGTACTGGCTGGCCGCTCGTATGTCTTCTTTTGAGAAGTGTCTGCTCATATCTTTTGCCCATATCTTGCCCATATCTTGTCTGTTCATATCTTTTGTAATGGAGTTGTTTGTTTGTTTGTTTTCTTTTCAGCATGCTTGAGTTCTTTGTAGATCCTTGATGTTAGACCTTTGTCAGACATGGAGTTGGCAAACACTTTTTCCCAGTCTGTGGGCTGTCTCCCTGCTCTCTCTCTCTCTCTCTCTCTTTTTTCTTTTTTTGAGTTGGAGTATAACCCTGTCACCCAGACTGGAGTGCAGTGGCCCCGGCCACTGCAACCTCGACCTGATGGGTTCCGGCGATCCTTCCGCCTCAGCCTTCCAAGTAGCTGGAACTATAGGCATCACTACCACGCCCGGCTAATTTTTGATTTTTATTGTAGAGATGAGGTCTTGCCAAGTTGCCCAGGCGGGTCTCGAACTTGTGGGCTCCCTGCTCTCTTGATGATTTCTTTGACTTTGCAGAAGCTTGTCAGTTTAATGAAGTCCCACTTGTCTATCTTATATCTTATGGCCTGTGCATTTTGGGTTTTGCTCAGGAATTGGATGCCAGTTCCAACTGTCCTGCATTTTCTAAAGTTCTTATGGTTTGAGGTTTTACATTTAGATCTCTGATCCAATTAGAGCTAATTTTTTGTGTATGGGGATAGATAGGGGTCCTGTTTGAATCTGCTGCATGTGGTCAGTCAGTTTTCCCAGCACCATTTACTGAATAGGTTCTCCTCTCCCCAGTGGTAGCTTTGTCGAAGATGAGTTGGTTGAGAAATTGAGGTTTTTGCTTCTAGAATCTCAATTCTATTCCATTGGTCTACATGCCTGTTCTTGTACCAATACCAGGCTGTTTTGATTATTGTAGCTTTATAGTAAAGTTTAAAGTCTGGTAGTGTGATACCTCCTGCTTTGTTGTTGCTGTTGTTGTTGTTGTTGTTGGTTTCTTGTTTTTGTTTTTTTGGGGGGGTTTTGGCTGAGGATTATTCTGGCTATTCTTGGTCATTTGTGTTTCCATATGAATTTCTGTATTGTTTTTTCTAGATCTGAGAAGAATGTTGCTGGTAATTTGATGGGTATTGCATTAAATCTGTAGATTTCTTAAGTAAGATGGACATCTTAACAATGTTGATTCTTCCAATCCATGAACATGGAATATTTTCCCACTTGTTTGGGTCATCTTTGATTTCTTTGAGCAGTGTTTTGTAGTTTTCATTGTAAAGGTCTTTCACATCTCTGGTTAGGAAGATGCCAAGGTATTTCATTTTTTTGTGGCTATTGTGAATGGGATTGTGCTTTTTATTTGGGTTTCTGTTTGTTTATTATTGGTGTAAGAAATACAATTGTCTTTTGCACATTTATTTTATACTCTGAGACTTTGGCAAAGTCCTTTATCAGTGCAAGGAGGTTTTTTGACAGATTCTCTTGGGTTTTCAAGGTGTACAATCATGCCGTCTGCAAAGAGAGATAACTTGAGTTCCTCTTTTCCTATTTGGATACTCCTGATCTCATTCTCTTTTCTGATTGCTCTAGCCAGGACTTCCAATACTATATTGAACAGGAGGGGTGGGAGTGGGCATCCTTGTCTTGTTCCAGTTTTCAGGGGAAATGGTTCCAATTTTTTGTCTGTTTAGGAGTATGCTGGCTGTGGGTTTCTCGTAGATGATGGAGAGGATGTGGCAAAAAGGGAACATTTCTACACTGTTGGTGGGAGTGTAAACTAGTACAGCCTCTGTGGAAATCAGTGTGACAATTCCTAAAAACTCTAAAAATCGACTTTCCATATTACCCCACAATCCCTCTACTGGGAATATACCCTGAATAACTCAAATCGCTCTATAAAAAGATACCTGCACACATGTGTTTATTGCAGTATTGTTCACAATAGCAAGATCATGGAACTAACCATGCTATCCATCAAAAGAGGACTGGATTTTTAAAATGTGGTACATACACACAATGGAATATTATGCAGCCATAAAAAAGAAGAAAATCATGAATTTTTCAGCAACCTGGATGGAATTAGAGTTTATAATACAGACTGATCTCTCACAGAAACAATGATCTGAGTATCACATGTTCTCACTCATAAGTGGACCTTGAACAACTACCATAAAACTATAAGAAAAGGATTGACAGTGGTGGGAAACTTTGGGGGGACAGGGAGGGGGAAGGAGGTGAGATTAATGGTAGTCAATATCTGTCTGGGGAAAGGGGGGCATACCTCATCAACAAGGGTGCCTGCACAATGAATATTTGTATACCTAACCCTAAATTGTACCCCACAATTTTAAAATAAAATATATATAATTTTTTTAAAAAGAAATAAAAAACAGTTTTCCTCAGTGGCATACCTCATTAACAGGGGTACCTGCATGATAAATGTCTGTATAACTAACCCTGAATTGTACCCCACATCTTTACAGTAAAAATTTTTTAAAAAGAAATAAAATGCATCATAAGAAACTACTATGGAAAATTATATACCAACAAATCAGACAAATTTTTAAAAAGGATACATTTCTTTAAATATATAACCCACCAATGATGAATTATGAAGAAACTGAAAATCTGAACAGACCAGTAACAAGTAAGGAGATTGAATCAGTAATTAAATGTCTCCTATCAAAAAAAGCTGAGGACAAAATGACTTAATGGTTGAATTCTACCAAACATTGAAAGAACTAATACCAAACCTTCTCAAATTCTTCCAAAAAGTCAGAGAAGGGTATACTTCCAAAACTATTTTACGAGACCAGTGTTACCTGATATCAAAGCCAGACAGAGACACTACAATAAAAGGAAACTACAGACCATTATCACTGATGAACATAGATGTGCAAGTCCTCAACAAATTATCAGCAAACTATATTCAAAAGTGCATTAAAAAATTATTCACCATGATCTTATCCAATGAACTAGAATAGAGAGTTCAGAAATAAACTTACACATCTATAGTCAATGGACTTTCAACAAAAGTACCAAGAACATACAATGGGAAAGGATAATCTCTTCAATGAATGATGTTGGGAAAACATTATTTGTATACAGAGAATGAAAACTGATTATTTGTATACAGAGAATGAAAATGGATCTTTGTCTCACTTCTTATACAATAATCAACTCAAAATGGGTTAAGAACTTAAACATAAGATCTGAAACTTTAAAACTACTAAAAAAAAAAAGTCTAGAAGAAAATCCCATGACATTGATCTGGGCAATGATTGTGAATATGACATCAAAAGCACAAGCAGCAAAAGCAAAATAGACAGGTAGGATTGCACAAAAATAAAATGATTCTGCATAGTAAAAAATTAATTGAGTGAGAGACAATCACTGATTAAGGAAAATATTTGCAAATCATACACTGAATAAGAGGCTAATATCTAAAATATACAAGGAACTCAAACTAAACTAGTAAACAAAGAATAACCCTATTAAAAATGGACAAAGGACTTGAATAGACCTTTCTCAAAAGAAGATGACCAACAGATACGTTAAAAAATGCTCAATATCTCTAATCATCAGAAAAAGGCAAGTTAAAACCACAGTGAGATATCACTGTATTTCTGTTAGGTTGGCTACAAAAAATGAGAGATAGCAAATCAAAAGATGTGGAGAAAAGGGAATGCTGATACACTGTTGATTGTATTGTAAATTAGTACAGTCATTTTAAAAAAACAGTATAGGGGTTCTCAAAAAATTAAAAATAGAGTTCACATATGATCCAACCATCCTACTACTGAGTATATACCCAAAATAATTGAAATAGGCTTGTAGAAGTGTTATTTACACTCCCATGTTCATTGTAGCATTGTTCATAGTAGCTCAGATATATAAATAACATTTGTCAATTAATACATGGATTTTTAAAATGTGGTATATATTCACAGAAACACTACTCAGCCTTTAAAAAAAATAAAATTCTTTCATTTTTTACAATATTGATGAGTTTAGAACACATTATGTTAAGTAAAACAAGTGAAGTATAGAGAGATAAATCCTTTGTAATCTCATTTACATGGAGATTTAAAATGTTGAACTTGTAAAAATAGAGATCAGAATGGTGATGGTTATCAGGGACTGGGGGAAGGCGTGGATAGGGAAAAGGGAGACATTGGTTAACGTCAGTTATATGGGAGGAATAGGCTCTGATGTTCTATTGGATGGTGACTAGAGTTAATAATGTAGGTATATTTCAAAACAGCTACAAGAAAGGATTTTAAGTGTTCTCAACACAAAGAAATGAAAGATATTTGAGGTGATGGATATGCTAATTAGCCTGATTTGATCATTCCACAATGAATACGTGTGCTGACCCACATCACATTATAACACATAAATATATATATATATTACTACTTCTCAATTAAAAATAGAATAAAGTTTTAAAAGCAATAAATAAATAAATAGTCAATGGTTCAAAAGCAATTTAGAGTAGAGGATGACATTTACTTGGTTCATGGTCTATTGATCCTATCCTTACCCATCACATCATCCTTTTCTTATGAGTGAGAAAGTGGCTTCAAAGTCATTCCTATCCAGTTTTCCAGCAGTCATTATCAATTGACCAAAGCCAAGATACAATCTGAAACCGATTTGGCCTTCTCAGAGTTGTAATTTCACCCACTCCAAGTGTAATTTATTTTTAAGACATTTCACAAGCCACCTATAAATGTAGAAGGGGCAACCAGCAGTGGGACAGAGTCAAAGTGACTAAGGGAATTCCTGACACAATAAACTTATCCTAGCAGGAAACTGCAAAAGCTTCAGTATTGGCAGTCAGAAGGAATTCAAATTTTCAATAATATATGAAAGTCCAACAAATATAAAGCCCACGATACCTCAGAACTTCTCGGGCTCCCGCGCTCCCTGTATCCTTCCTAATGCCCTGTGTGTTTATTCCTAAAATGTACAATCGATTTTTTTAAATGAGAGCTAGGGTCCAGGAGATGAAATTCTATATCTCAAATACATTGGGAATCTCGGTGCCCGCAGTTCAGGCATGCTGCAGTGATCATAAGTGAGATTACAAACTTCATGGAGAAGTGGTAGCCTCAGGAAGAAGCTGTCAGTCTGAATTAAGACATCAGCGTATCAGATGAGGAAGGTACTGCCATGAAGCCTATTGTTGAATGCGTGTCAGGTGGAGGCAGTACTAATTACTGCGTGATCTAAATATGTCAGTTCCCTACTCCTCCCAAACTAAGGTCACCAAGTTATGATGGCCTGGTGGTTTGCACTATTTTGGATTCTGCCAAGTGGCAGGTGGCCTGACAAACATGCGACTCAGCATGTTTTGTTGGGTCCCCACAGCTGTGCTGCCAATCAGTTCAGGATGGCTGCAAGTTAATGCTAATTAGCTTCTGTTGATCTGCATATTCCAACAGCCTCCCAGGATTCCCATTTTGATATGCAAGATTGCTAGTTGGGTATGTGATTGAATTAAGAAGCAGAAAAGATTTTAACTTCCATGCAGGGATATGTGGATATGAGGGTTGGAATCCCCAGCAGAAGCTGTTACCCTTTCGATTTATGGCCATCAGTGTGGGAGCATGAGCTCGGGGCTAGAGGGTGCTACCGCCTTGCTTATGAAAACAAAACCAACGCCTCAACCTCCTAGTTCTATTAGGAGTAAACATTCTTTCCATCTGGTCTGTGAACTGGCACTGGCAGTTTATATGGGCAAGAAATCTATAGCTTTCTGTTTGGCTCAAGTTCATTTAGTTCAAATCATCTACACAAAAACATACCAATAAAGAATAATTATTTCTTGTGGTGTGTAAAAAACACTAATTTCAAACTGTCACTTTCAAACTCATTAAAGGTCTTTGGATAAAGTTCTTTGCCTTCCTGGGCCTCAGTTTCTTCAAATGTTTAGAGATAGTGCAATGTTTAGAGATAGTGCTGGAGTCTATTAAAGAAGAGAAGGTAGGCCGGAATTGGTGGCTCAGCCTGTCATTCCAGCACTTTTGGAAGCCGAGGCAAGTGGATTGCCTGAGCCCATGGGTTCAGACCAGCCCGGGCAAGTTGGCGAGACATCGTCTTTACAGTAAATCAAAAGTTAGCTGGGCATGGTAGTGTGTGTCTGTAGTTTCAGCTACTTGGAAAGCTGAGGTGGAAGGATCGCCAGAGCCCAGCAGGTCCATGCTGGGCAGCAAAATGTCTGACATGGGTATTATAATATACTTTCAAATCAATTTTTAAAAAAATAAATAGCTATCTAGTACCTTTTCTGCACCACCACTTTGCACATGGCTGGAGATTCAAACACAAACAAAAATGTCTTCATTTCTTTCCAGGAGTATATAATAAACAGATAGTTACAATTTGATAACTAAGGTTAGTTCCAACAATGATTGTCTGTCATTCTGCTCTTCCTTTCTGCTATGACAACATGGGATCACTATGAGTTTCTGACTCCAACATGTAATAGCTTTGTTTTGTGTATGTTGTTTAACTTCTCTGAGCTCATGCTTCTCCTTCTGTAAAAATAATATACCCCACACAATGTTTTTGAGTCAGTTTAATAAAATAATGTTTGTTAAAATTACAGACACATAGTAGGCACTTAATAAATAAAATTCTGGTTTTTTGTTTGTTTTTGGGAGAGGGTTGATATTTTTAGTAGACATTATTAGAATCACATGAGTCCAATAAATTCTGGCGTGAAGGACACAAGTAGAAGAAGTGAAGGATTTTATTCATGCTAAGAAAGGAACTCAGCAGAAAACTGCACTATGGGGGCTAATGTATTTAGATTTTGCACCTGTATTTCATCAGAGCAATGAAAATATGATCTCACTGGGTAAATATTACAAAAACAATTTTCAAAAGTTTTACTTGGCTGCAGCCTTACACAATTCTGCTTCCCTGAAGTGATTAAACAATATTTCTTGGAAAACACTTGCTAAATGTAATTGAAATGGAAAGTTTTCTTTTCTTCTTCATATTGTTGAATTTGGGGGTCCCAATTGGAAAAGTAGGAAAAGTTACTAAAACTGTGGCTATATCCATATTTTATATTTATTACATATTGTCTATTTTCATATTTGTGTATGTATATAAATATGTATGTCTCCATTTTCTATGTATATGCATATAACACATATGAGCATATGTGTCTATATATAGTGTATGCACTTAGATGTGCATCTATGTATATACAAATTTATGTTCATTATGATTTGAGAATGGAGTGCATACATATACATATGCACGTGTTGTATAATATGGCACCCATATTTATCATTCATTTAGGCATATATTGTAGTGGTTAAGAGCTTAGACTCTGAAATCGGACTTGAGAATTAATTTCAGCTTTACCACTTATTCTTATGTGACTATAGACAAGTTACTAAATCTCTGCATCTCAGTGAACTTCTTTGTAAAGTGGACATAATAACTGTACCTGCCACAAAGACTGTTGTGAGGATTGAATAGATTAGTGTAATGACAGTGTTTAAAACTAAACCTGGCAAATTAAGAAGCTCTATTTTATATCATTACTACCATTGTGATTATGACTATTCTTGTTATTGTTATTTTTTATTCATTTATTTGTTCTGAATTACCTTGATTTTAAGGCTTTTTTGTGTAAAACTTCAATGAGAGGAATGTTTAGAAAGCAATAGCAGAGCTTCTAGCATGTCTATTTTGCAAGTGGTGGGTATTTTAATTAAATTTCAAAGCATATCATTTTTTTGTGTGTCTTGAGAAGAATCATCTGGATATATGTACTTAGCTATGCAAATGTAGCATGACTACTCTCTGTCCCTCCCCACCTCGCATCCATCCTCCTTCTTGGAGAAAAAACTGAAACAACCTGAATGCCCATGTTCCAAACTAAATGAATAAATGTGCTAGTTGGCAATGCAAATTGAACGTGTGCTTTAGTAAAGCTATTTATTTGCATACTTTATTGCTTCTTTAAGAGAGAAATTCCTTTATTAAGGAATTTAGGCTGCAAATTATTGCTTGTTTTGATGAAGATGCATGATCAAAAGCGATTAGTAACTAAAACTCCATGATTGCAGGAAAAGAAATACAGGCCTAGCATTTGACTCAAGCTAGGGGAGAAATTGGGCAAAAGGGCTGGGCGGGCATGGCACAGCACAGACTCGACTGAATTGGACTCTGCACTCACATCCCTTCCTGGAGATATGACCTTAGACAAGTGATGAATTTGGAGATAAATGACTGAGCCCTTACAGTATTGATGTTGGACCATTACCTTACTGTGGCCACTGGCCACAAAGTACCTCAGCTGGTGAAAGGCAGTGTATTCTATAAAGAATGTTAACATTTACACAATCATCCTGGAAAGAATTTAATTCTTGGAAGGAAATGAGAATGAGGTTGGAAATTGTATATTCTATGGCTATCAATTTGTTCAAGAAATCCATTTACCTGTGGAACTCATATTTACTGGGCTCCTATTCTGGATTGGACACTAATGGGGTACTAGGAATAGGATGTACAAGACATGGCTTCTGTTCTTAAAATACTCATAATTCAATGGGGGACATAAACATGTAAATTAAAAATTTAGCCATCATTTTGAGGGATGCTGTGTGGTAGAGTGCAAGAAACAGGATGGACACAAAGGAGGAAATCATAAGTTCTCTCCTGGATTAAGGGAAACCATCTAAAATGAGATGCTTGAGTTGTCTCTT
Organism: Carlito syrichta; assembly: GCF_000164805.1. Taxonomy (NCBI): domain Eukaryota; kingdom Metazoa; phylum Chordata; class Mammalia; order Primates; family Tarsiidae; genus Carlito; species Carlito syrichta. Next base: position 495,896 of record NW_007250791.1, on the reverse strand, counting down.
AACAAAGTGGGGGTGGGTAGGGAGTCTAAGAAATGGAAAAAGGAGGAAGGGTATTTCAGGTGAAAGAGACATTCAAAGGCATGGAGGTAAAAGAGTGTAGCAAATTTGCCAGCAGTTCACTGTGCCCGGATCTTCAGATGTGAAGAGGGAAGTAACAAGCACAAGGCCTGAGGAGGTAATTACCCAGACCATGATGACCTATGTCCTGCTAGAACCATGGAAAGGTTCTAAGCAGTGAAAGACTTACTTATATTTTCATTTTAGAGGGTGATTTCTTGTAGACATGTGAAAGCATAAATGAGAAGAAGGAAATAATAGAGGCCGGCGATTATTTAAGAGAGCAATATAGTCATGAAATAATGAAGGTCAGAACTAAGGAAGTTGTACTGGAAATAAGTAGCATGGAGCATGTTTTTAAAATATTTGGGGGGACGGGTAACCCTTTCCAAGACTTGGAAACTGATCCATGGAAGGATGGATCAAGGATGGCCTCAGGTTTAAGACCATCCTTGATTAAGTATAAATTGGAATATGGACTGCAAGCAAGTTAAAGAAGGACAGGATAAAAGAGTCTAGTTTTTAAAATGATAAGACTGAGTTTCTTTGGGGGCATTCAGATGGAAATAAAAATTTGGATCTGTGGATATGGAGTTAAGGAGAGAGGTGCTAAAGGTAGATAGGTATAATTAGCTTAGCGATGCTAAGTTTAATTGTGAGAGTAGATGAGATAACCCACAAAAAGCTTTTAAAGTGAGATGAGAATATGGACAAGGAAGAAACCACAATAGCATGACAACATCGTTGAGGAATGATATCTGTCATCTATCCTCTATCTATCACCTAAGTGGCATATGTCTTTCAAGACACCAAATGAAGCCCTAGATTTGCTGAAAGACCATGAATTAGCCCTATGATGTATGACGCTGTTCCAGAAGCTGCTTACTCTCTCTGCCAAGGTGAATCTATCTGAATCTAGAGGAAATAGCAATTTTGAGCCCATAGTGGGAAAAAAATAATTCAAATTTTTAATAGAAGAATTGAAAATTTGATGACTTGTTTGGAAGGATACTGTCACCTTTCTCTAACATGTTAAAAGACAGTGGAACACTTTACTCTCCCCTTAAAATAAGGCAAGCGTCCAAAACACAGGACTCTATTATACAAAAAGAATAATTGTCCCAACTACAATGAAATGAGACATTGAAAGGCCTTATTCATACAGTAGTAATGAGTAATGCAATCAGCTCTTGGTTGTTGTTAGTTGGGGAATTTTTTTAAGACCATGAATGAAATGTCTCAAAATGATGTGGGCACTGTGGTTTTTCTCAGACAGTTTAATAAACATAAGATGAGACCCAGGACTAATTTAAAGAATAAGTTTGGTAAGGAACTTGGAGTGAGGAACACCTTAGGATGTTTCTTATGGATCAAAGACAAGTTTTAATGAATTGGGTGGAGCAGATAGAACCCTGAAATTTATGTTCCTTTATACAAAGGAAATGATCTCACAGTGATAACACAAGTGGTATTCATGAAATATTTTTCTTTTTTACAAAAGTTAATTATGAATGAATTTCATAGCTCCTTAGATTCAAAATCATAATATATTTTAGTAATTTACTTATTCTCTAGGAAAAGACTACATGAATGTTTTGGAAGAGATTTAGTTTAGAATAAATTAAATGTGATAGGTTTTTTAGAAGCCATGACAAGCATAATAAATTTCTTTATTTTCAGGAATTTGAGGTCTGGTCTCTGCTGTTACTAGTTAAATTTCACCTTGGTTGCAGTCCTCTGCCTCACCATTCCTAAACCCATTCCCAAAACCCACTGAAGTCACATGCTGTTCAAGCTACCTGGAACGCTTTTCTCTCTTCTTTCTTGGCAAACTGATTATCTTTCGGAAACAATCACAGTTTTATCATCTGTAATGTCTACCTCAATTCACCCTATTGTTCCTTTTTCTGTGCCTCCAAAACACTTTAATTATACTCCTATATGAACACATCAATTTTTATTACAGTTACCAGCCTACACATATATCTCCACAGCTATACAACGCCTAGCTCCATGCCTGGTACACAGCACACATCCAGGAAACACTTTTTGTTCTGATGACATTTATTATCTCTCCGGTGATCAGTCATTTTTATTATCATCATCACCATCCCTCATATCTGCATATATATATATGTGCATATGTATACCTATCTATATATCTATATATAATTTACACAATGGTCTTACATAAGTGGTCTGCTTTTGAACCTCAAGATCACCACATAAAATTGTAAGGTCATCTATCTTTAATCCCATTGTTCAAGTAGAGAACATGAGAGGACTGAGACCCAGAAAGTCTTGCCCCATATTCCTTGAGAAATAAATGGAACACAGGAAATAAACCCCCCTCTTTTGACTTCAAATCTGCTACTGTATTAAATTAAGTGGATTTTTCAGAGTCATGTGTTTATACATTTATTTTTTGGAGTTTCCTCAGGACTAAATAGTCCTCAGGTGAAATAAGTAGAATTAATAATTTTCCTTGGTTCATCACAATCATCATAAGTTCATGCATCTTCCTAATTGTTATGTGTATATATGTATTCACTTTTAAATAAAATGACTAACACATATAAATCCACCAGTCAACCCTACACTTAAAATATTGTCATTAGCCATTTATATCTATGCATATATTCCTCCTTCCCTATCTTACAAATCCCTGATTTCTCAACTCTAAAGTATCTTTATTTTGAATTTTATGTTTATCATTTCTTTGTGTTTTTTGTTTGTTTGAATGATTGATTGGTTGGTTTTTGTTGTTGTTGCTGTTGTTGTTTGAGTTGGAATCTCACTCTGTCACCCAGACTGGAGGGCAGTGGCCGCTCCCGGCCACCGCAGCCTCAACCTGCTGGGCTCCGGCGATCCTTCCACCTCAGTCTTCCAAGTAGAACTACAGGCACACACTACCATGCCCAGCTAGTTTTTGGTTTATTGTAGAGCGGAGGTCTCGCCAAGTTGCCTGGGCGGGTCTTGAACCCATGGGCTCAGGCAATCCATTCGCCTTGGCCTCCCAAAGTGCTGGGATTACAAGCTGAGCCACTGAGCCTGGCCATTTCTTTGTTTTTTATAATTAATTTCATTTTGTTCGTTCTTGTTTGTTTTGACCCTTACATTAAGATGATCATGTTGCATATAGTCTTCTGGAACTAGTTTTTCTTATTCAACATTATATTACTAATATGTGTACCCATACTATTTTGTACAATTTCAGTTCCTTTATTTTCACTGCTGAGTAATACTTTATTGTATAAATATGCCACAATTTATTTAACCATTGTTTTATTTGTAACACGAGTAATTTTTGTGTTCTTTTTGTTCTGTTTCTGCTATTATGAAAACTGCTGCCATATATATTTCAACATTTTGGAGAGAGTAGAATTGATGGGCTGTAAGTTATATAATTGCTTAACTTTACAGGAAAATGCAAGTTACCTTTACAAATCAGTTATGATAGTTAAAAACCCACCAACAAGGTATCAGAGAGCCTGATAATCCACATTCTCTGAAATTATTATTGTCAGACATTTAATATTTAGTCAATCATGTAGATGTAAAATGATATTCCATCTTGACGTTGATTTGCATTACCTCAATTGCTAATGAGATTGAAAATATCTTCATATATTGGCCCTATGTATCTCTTTTCATTTATTTGTAGAACTTCTTGACATATTTTTGGTACAAATCCCTTTGTCAGATATATGCATTGTCAGTATCTTCTCCTGGCCTGAATATTGTCTTTTTACTTTCCTGTAGATGCTGTTTGAGAATAAATGTCAACTGCTAATAGTTCACAACTATATCCTTTTCAAAAGAGTTGAGTCTGGTCAATAGATCTGTCTCACTCAAAGCTGTGCACCATATCCTAGGGTCTGCCTACAACTGGTAACTGCAATACACAGACACAAGAGGCTGACCCCTTTATCTCAAGGAAAGGTTTTCTCTGTGGTACAATTCATGTCCCAAAGCTTTCCATGGAATTTGGCTGACACTAGTCTCCAGTTGAAACCACATCCTTGCTCAACTGCTTCCCTTCCCTGTCCTGCTTCTATTACGTCCTTATAGATTTCTCTTGAGCACATGTCCTCAATAAATCACCTGCAAAAAAAAGTACCTATCTTGGCTCCTGCCTCTGATAAATCCAACTTAAGATACTTTCTTTAAGATATCTTTCTATGAACAGTTCTTAATTTAATATAGTGAAATATAGTCACGTTTGTTTTATGGATTTTCTTTTTTAAAATCTCTATTTAGAAATCCTCCTTTACTTCATGATCAGAAAGATATAACCATCTGCTATTTCTTGTAAAAATTACCAAGTTTTTCTTTGACATTTAAGTCTTCAATTATCCTAAAGTTGATTGTCTTATATAGTATGAGGTAGGGATCCATGTCTTTATATGTGGATAACCATTTTATTCAGGTTCACTTATTGAAAATTTCTTTTCCCAATCATGTATCTTTTTAGAAAACTGATGATTTAGTCAACATTTATTCAACACATTTCTAAATGTTTTTTATACATGAAGGATCTTGCATGGAGTTGAAGATATACACATAAAATGATGCAACTCCCCTTGCTATCAGGCATGTACAGTTGGCATGCTGGATTCCCAAAGACCCCAAAAGAAAAGATCCTGTTTCTGAGAGACTGAAGAAATAACCAGGAGATAATAAGACATGGGCTTTATTCAGGAACTTACTTACAGGAAAGATGGTTCCGAAGCAGCTAGCTGAACAGGGGAAAACTGCTCCTGATTATAAAAGGCACATAGGTTATATATAACATTTTATATAGGACAGAATGATGGGTTAGGCATGAAAAGGGTGTGGTTTCTAGTGTACAGGTATAGTGTAAGAAGGTGCTTATATATGTCGCATATATGCAAAATGGCTGTGAATTCTATCTAGGGCTGGGACTTTTGGTAGTATAATGAATTAAGGTGAACTAAAAGTAACCAAGGTTATAGGAATTGATCCAGGCATTCCCAGTCTGGTCTGAACAAGCCCAGAGAACAGACTTCCTCAAGAAATGGTGCATGAGAACATTCACTACGTATAGCTACAAGATGTGATCATCAGGTACAGAGAAGACTTTTCCCATGGCCTCAGGGTCACTTGCATGCCCAAGCCAGAGCCAGAAGAGAGGGGGACATCCCAGGTTGGGCACCCTCAGGACCCCTCCCCAGGTTCTAACCCTCTGCTTGCGGCCATATCCAGGATGTGCTCATGTTGTCACTGTGTGTATCGCCCTACAACGTAAGTAGACATCTGTTAGAAGGCGTCAGAAAAACTTCTTGGAGGAAGTGAAATGAAAGAACAGAAAGGTTCTAGTTTAGAGAGGCTGATAATTCATAGTGTTTCCAAGTTGAAGAAACAAGCTTTACCAAAGCACAGATTGCAAACCAGCATATACAATTTCAGATTGCCTTTAGCTCTAAATGGCACAAAAGAATGGCAGCAGGAAATAATTAAGAAGTAGGCAAGAGTCTTTTTAGAAGGGCTTTCTTGACAGTGGTACCTTAATTACAACCTTCTATCTCCCAGGACAGCCATCTTCTCTTAACAAGTGGTCTCCACTCCTGCCACTGAGTTGGAAGGAGTAATGTAACCCAGAGTTTGCCATAATACCCTAGTCCTTTGGACATAGGAACTAATATATGTTATGGTTTGAATGTCCTCTCTAAAACTCAGGTTGGAACTTCATTTTCAATGTGGCAGTACTGGGGGGAGAGCTTTAAGAGGTGATTGAATCATGAGGTTTCTGTCCTCATGAATGTATCAATCCATTCATGGCTTAATAGATTAATGGGTTATTATAGAAGGAGAACTGGTGGTTTTATAAAACAAAGGAAGAGAGACCTGAGCTTGCACATCGGCATGCTCAAGACCCCCACCATGCGACATCCTCTGTTGCCTTGGGATGCTGCAGAGTCCCACCAACAAGAAGGCTCTCAACAGATGGGCCCACTCAACCTTGCACTTCCCAACCTCGGAAACTGTATGGAATAAATTTATTTTCTTTACAAATGGCCTAATTCCACATACTCTGAGATAGGCAACAGAAAACCGACTAATATCGTCTAAGAATGGGCATGTGCTGCAAACAGTTCAAATCAGGCCTCCCATGGGTTTCATATATAGAAGTTAACAAAAAGAAGTCCTTTCAGTTGCAGTTGCATCTCTGAGACCGAGGACATACGTGTTCCCCAGCACACGGAGAAGGCCTGGGCACATGGAGAGGTAGAAAATAAATCCTACATTCAGAGAGAAAAAGATAAGAGACAGTAGGAATGGAAACACCACACAAAGAAAAGGTGGGCAGCACGGAGGCCTGAGTTTTACCAATTGAGGACCTGCCCCCTAAAGATCTTTCTTCCATTATAGGTACTACTCAGGTTTTCCTCAGGAATATAAACAATCAATTCTCCCTTTTAAAAGTTAAATATATCAGCACTGGATTTGATTTTTTCAATCAAGAGAAAAATAACTAACACGCATCCACTTTATCCTGATGACAATAGAAAACGATCAGTGGGTTTTTTTCAGGAGAGCAGCAAGGATAAATCTGCGATGTGAAAAGTGTCCTGTTGCTGTAGGGTAAAGAGTGGATTACAGAGAGTCAAGAAAATCAAGTGGAAACAATAATAAAAAGGAGTGGGGAAAGAAGTCGACAGGAGCAGGGTCTGTATTTGCTTGAGTGTGGTAAGCAGTGGGCCTCCTTGTATAACATTCCGTCCCTTCCACTCTCCTATAAAGCATCTGTATCCTATGGTGTGTAATAACACTTTTTAGGATTCTCAAAGAAATGTGCTGACACAAAAATTTATTCTTTTTTATTTCATTTACCTTAGAGTTGTTGATACAAATTTTTTTTCTTGACAAAAGAGAAAAAGAATGCCTTTTTAGAAGCATGCATTTTGTTTCTTTTTAAAATATTGTGAGAAATCATTATGAAAATTTTAGAGAAAATTAAAAGGTATTAAGAAATCAAAAATCATTCATGGCCCCAACAATTAAACAAGAATACAATTAAATATGTATTGTCTTATTCTTCAAGTTCATAAAAATGTGGACACACTGGTTGACAAAATACTACTGAATTCATTCCAGTTCATAGGCAAATGTAATTATGAAATATATTTCATACGAAATATATTTTGAATATTCAGTTGTCACATTTCCTAGTGTGGCTATATTGCTTAATCATTGGAGATTATCATTTTTCCAATTTTTATAATTTTAAAGAATGTTTCCATAAGCATTCAATAGGTAGATCTTTTTCTGCAGTTTAGATCATGTATAAATTCCTAATGGAATTACTGGGAAAGAGGTTGTGTACATTTTTAGAACTCTTTCCACAAGAGAACTTTGCAAATTAGACTATATGTTTTATTTCAGCAGAATATGACAAGTCTGTAGTGACAGATGATCCCAAGTCCCAGAATTTTGTGCACTTAAAGATGCAGGGCAATCAGATTCAACAGCACTTCAGCATTTGGGGTATAATGTGCTGGGCTGATTTCTGTGCTCCCTCTACAGTGTTTTTAATTGATACACATTCTCCAAAGTTTCTTTCCCATAGAAACAAAATATTCTAAGCCATGTAGAACTTGAGATTTGAAGTCTTAATTTAATTTCTCCATGTTTCTTTGAGAGGTGGAGGGTGGGATGTAGAGTATTTTCTCTTCCTGAAGACAGTTCTACAAATGGATTCTACAGATTGAAGGTCTTCTTTTGAAAACTATCAATATTATACCAGGAATTTCATATTTTTAATCTCTTCCAGTAGCATTTGAGAATTTGGGTGAGACATTAGAAAATGAACAGGTTTGCTAAGTATCACTTTATACATAACTATCACCTTATACAAAAATCAACTCTATATGGATCAAAGACCTAAACGTAAAACTTCAAAACATAAGAATCTTAGAAGAAAAAGAAAACATGGGAAACATACTTATCCACATTGGAGTAGGTAACCAATTTTTTATCTAATCCCCAAAAATAAATGGCATAAAAACTATGATAGACAAGTGGGGCCTCATTAAACTGAAAAGCTTCTTCATAGCAAAAGAAACCATCAAGAAAGTGGGGAGACAACCCACAGAATGGGAAAAAATATTTGCTAACTATGTATATGACAAGGGCCTAACATCCAGGATCTACAGAGAACTCAAGCCAACTGAAAGGAAAAAACCAAACAGCCCTATTAAAAAGTGGGCAAAGGACATGAATAGACACTTCTCAAAAGAAGACATATGTGTGGCCAACAGATACATTAAAAAATGCTCAGTCTCACTAATCATCAGAGAAATGCAAATCAAAACTACAATGAGACACCACCTAACTCCAGTAAGGTTGGCCTTCATTAATAAGTCAAAAAATAACAGATGTTGGCATAGGTGCAGAGAAAAGGGAACGAATGCTTCTACACTATTGGTAGGAGTGCATACTAGTTCAACCTCTATGGAAAATAGTGTGGCGATTTTTAAAAGTACTAGAAATTGACCTTCCATAAGATCCAATAATCCCCCTTCTGGGAATATACCAGGAGGAACATAAATTATTCTACAAAAAAGACACCTGCACACTCATGTTTATTGCTGCACTATTCACAATAGCAGAAACATGGAACCAACCCTGCTGCCCATCGAAAGTGGACTGGATAAAGAAAATGTGGTACGTATACACGATGGAATATTACATAGCCATAAAGAAGGACAAAATCATGAAATCTGCAGTAAATTGATTGGAGTTGGAGACCATCACACTTAGGAATCTACTACAGAAACAAAGATCTGAATACCACATATCCTCATTTATAAGTGGGACCTGAATATTAATATCAATAGCACAAAGGAAGGATTGGCAGTCACAGGACACTGCCAGCTGGGGTGGGGGAAGGGCAAAGAAGAGGATTTAGGGAGGGCACTTAACAACACAAAGGGTATCTGGTCCTAAACCAAGGGCAGTGAGAACCAATTAGAGGTTCAAACTTCACCTGCATATAGACAACTTATGTACTTATTCCTGACTTGTACAACACATCTCTATAATAAAATAAAATTATAAAGACAAAGAAAGAAAATGAATAGGTTTTACAACCAGCCTGACTTGGAGAGTGAATCCAGGTTTTGTTGATTGTTTGCTGTGTTACTTTAATTACCTCCTGAGAAGTATTAATTCATCTAAGCTAAAGATACTTTCTTTTTAAAATCACAGGAATATGAATAAATATATTACCAGATGTATGTTTTAATTAAATGGAAAAATGCACATAAAGCAATCAACATAGTCTTAGTCAGGGACCCCTGTGATCAGAACCTGAGACATGCATATGGTTTATTCTAGAAGTTAATGACAGGGAAAGGAGTGAAGGTCTAGGCAGGAGAACAGAAAAGAAAGGGGAACTAATTCTAGAATTTTATTGCGTTGGCCACTAGTATAGATGCCTGGTGCCCATTTTTCCTTCCGTGGGATATTATAAAATGCATCTTAGAACTCTTGGCCTAAGAGAAAAATGGGGAAAGTAGTTATTTATCACCAACCATTCTCCACTGGTTAAGAATAGTCCTAGGGCATTGTCTCCCCTGAATTTCCAGGTTGGGTACGAGGTCTAACAATTAAGTTCATGAACTTACCACTGTGCACTTACGTGGACAGGACTGTACAAACAACTCATAAGGTTTCATAACCCTAGTATATCAGTGTCTCACAGGTGTGTTCGGGTTGACATGTGGCAGTGTCTTGCTGAGTGGCATTCATTATTGTTGAATGATTTTCTGTGCCCTTGTGAGAATGTCTGAGCTTTAATTAGAGCAACAAACAAATATTACATTTTTTGTTAAACTTGGCAAGAGTGGGTATGAAATCAGGGATATGTTAGTCCAAGTTTAGAGTGATAGTGCCATGAAGAAAATGGCAGTGTACAAATGGATTAAATGTTTTTCTGAGGGGAGAAAAGGCATCACTGATGAAGAGAGGTCAGGACAGGCAGTAACGAGCAGAACTGACAAAAAACATTACAAAAATTCATCTAAATGTGCATCAAAGTTGGCTGACTGTGAGAAGCATAGAAGATCAAATAAACATTGATAGGGCAACAGGAAAATCTTAACTGAAAATCTGAGCATTTTCAGTTAAGAAAATGTTTGTTAAGAGAAAGATGTGTGCCAAAATGATCCGGAAGGAGCTCCTGCATCACGGCAATGCGCCAGCTCACACAGCATTGTCTGCAAGCCAATTTTCAGCCAGTAAACAAATAACTGTATTGAAAACCCTCCCTCCTCACCTGATCTGGCCCCCCAATGATTTTTTCTTTACCTGAAGATAAAGGAATTATTGAAAGGAAGACATTTTGATGGCATTTAAGACATCAAAGGTAATACAATGACAACTCTGATGGCCATTCCAGAAAAAATGAGTTCCAAAATTGCTTTGACAGGTGGACTGGGCATGGATGTCAGTTCATAGCTTTCCAAGGGGAGTACTTCAAAGGCGACTGTAGTGATATTCAGCAAAAAGGTATATAGCACTTTTTCTAGGATGAGTTCGTGAACTTAATGGTCAGAACTCATGCCGGGCTCGGTGGCTCAGCCTGTAATCCTGCGCCTTTGGGAGGCTGAGGTGAGTGGATTGCCT
>NW_007250791.1:479027-485020 GCF_000164805.1 Carlito syrichta | reverse complement strand
AAAAAAAAAAAAAAAAAAACAGAACTCATATGTTTGTCAGGGAATTAATACAGAGAAGCCTTCTGCAAGACAGATGGGAGCAAGGTACATGTGTTGGCACTTATGCTAAGCTAGTCAAAATGGGTCACTAGGCAGCAGTTAGGGTAAAAGGTGGAGGCCATGAGGATTTTCAATGACACAAAGCAGAGTCTGTATGACTTTCCTATTGCTGTTATGAAAAAATTTTAAAAGGCACAATCTTAATATTGTGTCCTAATACAACATAAAATTATTTTCTTAGAGTGCTAGAAATAGGAAGCTCAAAGATGGCTCTTACATGGCTCAAACCAAGGTGTTGGCAGAGCTGCATTCTTTCTGATAGCTCCAGAGGAAAATCCATTTCTTGCTTTTGCCAGATTCTAGAGGCTATCCTCAATCCTTGGCTCAAGGCTCCCTTCCAGCAATGGTCATCATATTTCCTTCTCTAACCGGGACACTCCTACCTCACTTTTGAAGGAATCGTTGTGATTACGTTGGACTCACCTGATAATCCATGATTACCTTTCCATCTTGAGATTCTTAATCACATCTACAAAGTCCTTTTGGCCATGCAAGGTAACATAGTCACAGGTTTCATAGATCAGCACCTGAATATCTTTAGGGAGTCGTTTTTCTGCCAACCACAGTGTTCAGTTTAGGCATCTAGTAAATGTTTCTTAAAGTTCCCTTTTCCTACTGTTTACCGAGTTTTCATCCTCCACCACCTCCACTTGTATTAGTGAGGGTTCTCCAGAGAAACAAAATCAATAGGATATGTACATACAAAGTGAGATTTATTATAAGGTATTGGCTCACATGATTAATGGAGACCAAGAAATCCCACAATCTGCTGTCTACAAGCTGGAGTCTCAGAAAAGTCAGTGGTGTAGTTCAAAGGCTCGATAACCAGGGGGCAAATAGGATAGATTCCAATCCAAGCCTGAGAACTGCAGGCAAGAGACGATCAATGTTTCAATGCAAGCAGTCAGACACAGAGCCAGTAAATTCTCACTACCTCCATCTCTTTGTTCTATTCAGGCCCTTAGCAGATCAGGTGATGCTCACCTGCATTAAGGAGAGCAATATACTTTACAGAGTCGACTAATTCAGATGCAATCGTTTCTGGAAACACCATCATAGATATACTTCAAAATAATGTTTAACCAGATATCTGGGTATCCCCTGATTCAAATTTGCACACAGAATTAACTATCATACCCACCTGACACAAATGCTGATCAAGTCACTAACTATTAAGTAGACAGGCAACACCAAAAACTAATTCATTGATCTGGTGGATTTTAGCAGTCAACAACTCATTGGTGGGCATGGTAAAGGAGGGCTGGCATTAATGCTGCAGGCACAAGGGCTTCTGTGATAAGGGCTGAGTGTGAATGAGCCAATGTAAGTGAGGAGAAATTTAACCACAAAGGATACACTGGAACCCCCTCCAATTCTAGATGCCATTTCCACTGTTATTCTACTAAATTGCTTTCAATCCACATGGAATGAAATTTCGCTACTTTTAAGTTGTCAAAGACGGATGACTTTGACTAAAAGAAAAGATGCCGAAGCTAAGACAGTAATTCTTAAATCTAAATTCTTGAATAAATGAGAAATATTCTTAGCATGACTTTATAACCAAACAAAACTATATTCAGGTTTTGGTGAAAATCAGCACTTGAATAGAATATATGAATGAACACAAGTGCCCCAATCTGAGTACTTATAACAAATGTGTAATTGTAAAAAGTAAATAAAATAAACAACTACACAACCGTCATCCAGCCTAAGAAAAAAGTAAATAACCAATACCCTGAGAATTCTATTTCCTACCCTATTCCATAACAGTGATCACTATGCTGAATTTTGTATTTATTATTCCTTTTCTTTTGTTTGATAATTTTCAAATCTGTGTATTTCCAATCTATTTTTAATATTATATATAAATGGGATAATATTGTCTGAACTCTGCTATTCATTCATGCTATGTATATAGTTAGTTGATTCATTTGTACTGCTATAAATTAATCCATTGCATTAGTAAATCACAATTTATTTTATCTAACTTCTTGGCAATGGACATTTGAGTTGTTTCCTCTTTGGTGGTATTTATTTTTGCTGCTTTGTTTATGCTTATACTTTTTTGCTATTACAAATTATGAACATATTCCTACTTGATTCTTCATGCACATGTATAAAAATGTCTAACGTATGAATCCAGGAGAGGAATTGTTGGATTGTAAGGTAGGCACATTTTCAAATTAAAAGAGAATTTTAAATTGTTTTCCAAATAGATTGTAAAATGTAAATATTCACAAGCAGTCATGTGTGTTGTCTTTTCTACATTCTTTTCTAAACTTGATATCTGCAGCCTTTTAAATTTTTGTCATTCCAGCAAATAGAAAATGGTATATTTTGTAATATAGCTAAATGTAAAAAAATGTTTTTATGGTTATGCTTTTGTTTATAAAAATTTATCCCTCCTTAAGATCATATAGATATTCTTCCATATCATCTTCTAAAATTTGGTGGTTCATTTTCACATTTGAGTCTCCAATCTAACTGGAATTGTTTTTGTACACAGGGAGATAGAAATCCAATATAATTTTTTTCTGGTGGATAATCATTTTTTCTACTATCATTAATTAAGTTACCTTTTCTTGGCCCAATGATTTTCACTGCACATTTTGTTATATATCAGGTTTCCCTATATTTGTGAGTCTGTTTCTTCTACTTCTGTTCTAATTTCATTGTTTTATTTATATATCCCTTTAGCTAAAAAAAAAAAAAAATTACACTTCTTTTTTTTTTTTTTTTTTTGAGTTGGAGTCTCACTCTGTCGCCCAGACTGGAGTGCAGTGGCCGCTTCCGGCCACCGCAGCCTCGACCTGCTGGGCTCCGGTGATCCTTCCACCTCAGCCTTCCAAGTAGCCAGAATTACGGGGATGCACTACCACACCCGACTGATTTTTTTATTTATTGTAGAGATGAGGTCTCGCTGCCCAAGCGGCTCTCGAACCCGCGGGCTCAGGCAATCCACTCACCTCAGCCTCCCAAAGGCGCGGGATTACAGGCTGAGCCACCGAGCCCGGCAAAAAATACACTTCTAATTGCAGTATTTTATATAAGGATCTTGACATTTAGTCATTCATGTTCCCTGCTTTCTCCTCTCCTCTCCCCCAAGGTGTTTTGGTTTTGACTGTTCTTAGCTTTTTCTCCTTCATAAAAATTTTAGATTCAATTTAGAATTTTAGATCAATTTGTCAAACTGTACAAAAGCCTTGGTAAAGTTTTGGCAGAAGTGGATAAGTTTGAAAAAACTAGTTCACTTTAAATTATTGGAGTCTTTTTTTATGAATGTAGTTTACCTTCACATGGGTTTAGATCTTTAATATTTTTAGAATTGTCTTATGTTTTTTTCTTTAAGTCTTGAAGGTCTTTCTTATATTTCTTTTTATATACATGTGTGTGAATGGATAAATACGTAGATCATATTTTTGCTGTTATTGTTAATAATATTTTCAATATTAAAATTCCCATCTCTTATTGGTAAGGCAATTGAATTGTATTAAACAAAACTGCAAAATTCCCTGTTCAAGTTTTGTATTTTATGGGTACATTTTGTTTGGCATTTTGTATGGAAACAGTAGGTATGTGAGTAACAAAGCAACATTATGTCTGTCTTTTCTATATTTCTAATTTTTGTGTGTTTTTCTTGTCCTTAATGTGCAGAAAATTTTTGAAGAGAAGTGGTTATACTGAATATTTTGTCTTGTCTCTTAGTCCATTTGGATTGTTAATAATCAAGAAAATACTATAAATTGAACAGCTTTTAAACAACAGAAATTTATTTCTCACAATTCTGGAGTCTGATAAGTCCAAGATGGAGGCACCAGCCGATTTAGTGTCTCGCGAGACCCCACTTTCTGGCTTATAGATGCTGTCTTCTAGCTACGTACGACATTTCATGGTGAAAGGGACAAGTCAGCTTTCAGAGGCCTCTTTGATAAGGGCACGAATCCCATTCATGAGGGCCTGACCCTCATGACCAAATCATATCTCAAAATCACCTACCTCCTGATTCCATTGCATTGGTGATTATGTTTACAACATGTGAATTTCTGGGGGACATAAACATTCAGGAATCTCATCTTTTATGTGTTTTTATATTTGTGTATTAAATATCCTTTCTGACTCTAATTTATCTAGTTTTATCATGCATGGATATTGAATGTCAGTGAATGTTTTTCTATCCATTGAGAAGGTTATGCATCTCTGTATTTTAATCATATGCTAATATAACAAGTTAATGCCAATGGATTTTTTCATATTATACTTATTTTGCAGTCTGGGAAAGTCTAATCATATGTGATGTATTTTTAGAGTGTTGCTTAATTTTTGCTAATAATTTGTTGAACATTTTAACATGAGCAGACATAATGTGCATTTCTTATTTCTTCTATTATTTTTAATTTGGATATCAAGTAACACATTAAAATTTTTCTGTGTTGTCAATGGAAAGTAACTCCATTTAAATCAACTGAAATTATGAATTTTAATTTCTACCATCTACTTTTTATTTGTGTTGGTTTCTTCATCCCCTCCCCCATTCTTTCCTCTCTTTAAATTGGTTGAGTATTTTCTCTAGTATTTATTTTTTAACCTTCTCAGGCTCGAAATTATACACTTTATAGCTAACTTTGTAGTGGCTGCTCTAGTAATGGTTTGTGAAATTTACAAAGCTTAAAATTTGAACAGTGGTAGAACCTTACAACAACTAAACATTCAATCTCCATCTCTCCCGAAACCGTATGTCGGTTTTGCTCAGCATTTTAATCCTATTTTATTTTTATGACTTGCCTAGCAGTTCTTTGGAAGCTTTTTATTTAGATATTAATATATTCATAGATGTATTAATATACTTGTGTCATACCATTACATATTAAGCTTTCCAATAGGGATAAGTTTCCTTCTTACAGAAGGAATGCCAGTTCTGTAACTTAATAGTTTTATGACCTAGAGCTAATTGCTAAACCCTTTTGTTCTTCAGTTTTTTCTATAAACAAGCTGGAATAATAATATCAATTGCTTTATAAATGTTGTTATATTAATTAACAAATGTAAAGCACCTACAAAAGTGTTCAGTGCATTAATACTTGCTAATATTATTCTTATTGCCACACATTATTATTATTATTTCTGTATTAGGGTAGTATATGCAGGAATAACAATGTGAAATCTTAGTGATTTACAAATCAAAGTTTTATGGCTTTGGTTTTTGATTTCTGATTTTTTTCTTTCTCTTCACTTGTACTGCATGTCCTACAAGAATTGTCTCCTTCTCTCTTCCTTGTCATTTTTTGCTTAGGACACAGGTTGACAAAGAAGATACTATGCGGAATATTGCAAATCACCCTAGTAGTGAGAAAAAAGGCACTGGAGGATCTCATCAACAATTAAATGCTTAGCGCAAAGAGACAAGCTAGTTCCTCTAACAAGTTATTGGCCAGGATTGGTCACATGGAAATTCAGGAAGTTCAATCTTACTATGTGCCAAGAAGTCAGAGAGTTGAGAATATTTAGTGAATAGCATTAAAAAATAATATATCTTCCTCTATAATTTCCTTTAATTTTTGCCTTAAAATCATTTTACTTAATATCCTGGATTCTTGGTTTTATTTTATTTTTTAAGCCTCTTAAGATTTCTTATTTTCTTGTTACTTTAATGATGCCTTCAAAAGTTTTATTTTGGGAGAGCTTGGTGACTCAGCCTGTAATCCCGTGCCTTTAGGAGGTTGAGGTGAGTGGATTGCCTGAGCCCACGGGTTCGAGACCCGCCTGGGCAGCGAGACCTCATCTCTACAATAAATCAAAAAATCAGCCGGGCGTGGTAGCGCATGCCTATAGTTCCAGCTACGTGGAAGGCTGAGGCGGAAGGATCGCCGGAGCCCAGCAGGTCGAGGCTGCGGTGG
>NW_007250791.1:475580-479007 GCF_000164805.1 Carlito syrichta | reverse complement strand
CCACTGCACTCCAGTTTGGGCGACAGAGTGAGACTCCAACTCAAAAAAAAAAAAAAAAGTTTTATTTTGTATAAAATTAATTAGTTTGGGGGGAATTTGTCTGTTTGTTTATGTTTTATATGGAAGGCTGTTCTATATATTTAGGACACCACACTAGAGATAATGAAAAATAAATTTCACCTTTCATTTTTAAAGACTTGGAAAAACTGTCTAAGGTTTAACGTAGTCAAAAAAATCAACTTTCTGTGGTTATTCTATTGTCTAAATGTCAGGAGAACAACTCTTCGTTCTATTTTTAAAAAATGACTTTGCAATTTTTGCCACATTACTTCCCCTCTCTGGGCCTACTTTCCTTAGCTATAAAGTGTGTAGGTCGGTGTAAATGGCCTTCAAAGGTATGCCCCAACAATATACAATTTATTTATAAGTTTATCTCACAGTAGAATTTACATTGTATAATGATTTTTTAACAATCTCAAATTTTCAAACCCATATTTTTTTTCATTACCACTTAAAGTTTGTCGTGGCAGCACTTGAACCAAAAATGCAATTGGAAGTACGTTCTTGTCCTCTTTATCCTTCTTGCAAATATGCAACTTCAGCATAAAGAGATGCCAGAAAAGAGGCACCCTCTTCTACCAGATAGTTCCTTTTTGCTGCCATGTGAATCAGAGAGTTCCGCCTCCCTCGGAAACACTTGCAACAGAATACATAAAGTTTACCTACACATTCCGTATAGAACTAGAAAATGAGAGAAAATGATTGGTTAGTCTAGTTTAATCCAACCTTTGAAAAAACTTTCATCATCATTCAAATTCTCTAGATTTTCTCTGTGCCTAACCTACACATCATGGTAGATACCAAGGGGAAGAGAAAAACACAATTGTCTTAGTTTGGACTGATTTAATAATGATGCCATAGACTGGGTGGTTTTAACAGACATTTTTAACAACTTTAGAGGCGCCTGAAGATCCAGTAGGTGGTGAGGGTCTGCTTCCTGGCTTGCAGACAGCTACCTTCTTGCTGTATCCCACATTGCCACGGGAGGAATACCATGTATCTTCCTCTTTTTTTTTTTTTTTTGAGTTGGAGTCTCACTCTGTCACCCAGACTGGAGTGCAGTGGCCGCTCCCGGCCACCGCAGCCTTGGTCTGCTGGGCTCCGGCGATCCTTCAGCCTCAGCCTTCCGAGTAACCGGAATTACAGGCATGCACCCGGATAATTTTTTTATTTATTGTAGAGATGAGGTCTGACTGCCCAGGCGGGTCTCGAACCCGCGGGCTCAGGCAATCCACTCACCTCAGGCTCCCAAAGGCGCAGGATTACAGGCTGAGCCACCGAGCCCGGTTTATCTTCCTCTTTTTAAATGACATAGTCCCATCATGAAAGCGCCACACTCATGACCTAATCTAACCCTAATCACTTCCTGAAGGCCCCCCCTTCACATATCACATTGAGGATTAAGGTTTCTCTATATGAATTTGGGAGGTGGGGGAAGGTGTGGAACATAAATACTCAATCTGTAGCAACAATTAATCTTTGTCTTAATTAATCTTTGTCTTAAAAGATCAAAGTAACATATGACCTTCAAAATATATGTATCTTCCCTTCATTATTGCATTTAATTCTCACAAGAATTCTGGGTGTGGGTATTATTATACCCTCTTTTTGATGAGGAAACAGAGACTCACTCATAATTAATAGATTTAGGACTCCACTTTTTAAATGCACTGTTCAACAAAGGTCATCGCTGGCAAAATTATATGAGAAATATAAATCTAAGTAAACAGAATGCCCTGCCTCACAGTAATAAGTAGACTTACGTATGACTTAAGAATCACTCTGTCAAATGATGAAACACATAGCATCCACACATGCCCTGATGCATGAGGCTAGAGAAAATGGCCTTTGAACTCAGGCAGACTGGACTGATTTAGTGTTACAGAGCTAAGGTTGTGACTTCTAGATTTCATTTTCTTTATTTTTTTGACATAACTTAGATTTTTAAAAAGCTTATAAGAATAACATAAATAATTCCTATTGATCTTCTCTCAGAGTCTTTAAATATAAACTCGTTTCCATTTTTATTTATTTATTTATTTATCTATCTATTTATTTATTTATTTATTGAGTTGGAGTCTCACTCTGTCACCCAGACTAGAGTGCAGTGCCTTTTTCCAGCAACGCAGCCTCGACCTGCTAGGCCCCGGCGATCCTTCCATCTCAGCCTTCCAAGTGGCTGGAACTACATGCGGGTGCTACCACACCCGGCTAATTTTTTATTTATTGTAGAGATGAGGTCTTGCCAAGTTGCCCAGGCGGGTCTCGAACTCGCGGGCCCAGACAATCCACTCACTTCAGCCTCCCGGCTCAGGATTACAGGCTGAGCACCAAGCCCGGCTCCATTTTTATTTTATCATACACACGCACTCATTTTTTCAGAATCATTTGAAAATAAGTTACAGACAAGATGTCCATTGATTTTTTTAGTGTGTAGTTTCTAAAATAAGGCTATTCTCTACATAACAATAGCGTGATTATAAAGTTGGAAGAATAAGATTGATCTAATTCTATCATCTAACCTTAAGGTTGTCTTGCTATTTCTCCACTTATTTCTATATTGCTGTATATCTCAAAATAAAAACTAGAATTATATGTTGCATTCAGTGTTTGTCTTTCACACATTGACATTTTTAAAGATAACTAGTCAGTTTTTTAGTATATTCTTCAATGTGGGGTCATCTGGTATTTCCTTACGATTAATTTGGGGTTATGCATTTTTGACAGAAATAACCAAAAACTGATGTTGTGTCATAACATGCATGATGTCAAAAGGAACATGATGTGTGTCCTATTCATGTAGATATTAACTTTAATCATTAGTTAAGAAGGTGCTACTAAGTTTCTCCACTGTAATCATGTTGCTTTTTCATTTGTAATAGTATTTCATGGGGCTAGATAAATATCTTAGTCCCATCAGTGTTTCCCCCTCTAGTTGTATCATTTATTTATAACTCTTCACTTAAACAATACTGTGAAGGTAGCCAAATGATAATTTTTCTAATTTTATTATTCTTCCTCTATTAGATGACCTTTTACTCCAGAAAAGAGCCTTTGCTTCTTCCACAATTTGTTTATTTATTTAAACCATTCTGTATATCCGTATGGAATTCATCTTACAAGCTTCCTAACCTTCATGAGCCTCAGTTCTTCCTCTGTAAAATGACAATATTTACCATCTAGACTTGCTGTGTAGATTAAAGTTAATATATGCAAAACTCCCAAAATTATGAGCATCAAATAATGGAGTTACTTATATTAGTAGATATTTGTAGTAGTAGTAGTAGTCGTAATAATAATAATAATACTTGCCTACTCTCTTTTTTTTTTTTTTTTTGAGTTGGAGTCTCACTCTGTCACCCAGACT
>NW_007250791.1:463935-475532 GCF_000164805.1 Carlito syrichta | reverse complement strand
CGGGTCTCGAACCCGCGGGCTCAGGCAATCCACTCACCTCAGCCTCCCAAATGCACGGGATTACAGGCTGAGCCACCGAGCCCGGCTACCTACTCTCTTTTAATACAGGAAGAAGAGTCCAGGACCATCTTCTTTCAGTATTTTATGTTCTTGGACAGCCCATTTAACCTCTCTTGGTCTCATTTTTCTCACCTATAAAACAAAGGAATTGGGTTACATGGTCTCTGAGTTAAATTACAGTTTTAATGTAAGAAACTAAGATTCCATACCTATAAAATAATTTTGCATAAATCCATTTTTCCAACAATCTGTCAAATACTGTTTATTATCTTTGCAGTGTGAAGAACTTCCATAACTCAGTGTTCTTCCAAAATTTCAAAGATATATAGTAATTTATCTCTGAATAAATAGTCTGTGTTCCACTTAATCATATTTTGCATTTTAATAATATTACTTGGTCACAGCTATTTTTCAACTATGCTGATGAGTTTTGACAAAATGTGAAATTGCTAAAGACAGATGGCTTGCAGCTCCAACTGTTGGG
The DNA here is from genome assembly GCF_000164805.1 of Carlito syrichta. NCBI lineage: Eukaryota > Metazoa > Chordata > Mammalia > Primates > Tarsiidae > Carlito > Carlito syrichta. The sequence goes on along the minus strand of NW_007250791.1, from coordinate 474,988 downwards.
GTTTATTTTCCTCTGCCAGCAAGGTCAGTGATCCTACAACTGACTATGGCCTGAGACCACATGATAGCTCTGATTTGCATCTTAAAGAAAGAAGGATTCACACACTTTAAGTTTATTTCTAAAACATATGAGTCATATCACCAAATGTGACCAGTATAGCTTAAAAGTTTATTATAGGTAGTCTTGCACATGTCTTTGCACACTGTCCAAATGAAGAGTGCATTAATAGAAAACGTAAATGAGTTGATCCCACTATTAAATATGTCCCCAAAGAGAAATTGCCTGGGATAGTGGAAAGAGCTCCTGAGTTGAATTTTGAATATCTGAGCTTAAATCTTAGTTCTAACAATTTCCATGAACTGGCTCAAGTGAGTATCAATTTCTTCTTATGCCAAACTGGACCAACATGATACATTTCACAGAGGTGTAAAAAGTCAGTCAGTCGGTTTGAGTGAAAACACCTAGCATGGGGGTGGGGAAAAAATAAGGTAAATAAGGTCCAGGATGGCTAGAACAGTCATCTTTGGGAATTTTTCTAAACTGAACTTGGAACTGAACTTGGAAAGTTGGGAAGTACCGTCTTCCAGTTTGAACATCTGAGGACTCTCGACAGTGGTTCCTTTACTACACATATCGTCCAAGTCCAGCAGCAAGGCCGGATGTGTCCTAATCATCCAAAGGGTACTTATAGTCATAAGTTTTGGGCCTCACATTGAAAATTATAAGTGAGAAAAGCCCAGGTATCTGCATTTTTAAGCACTTATCAGATACCTTGGTGTTTCAGAATCCATCCTAGAAGAATGAAGAGACAATGGAGAGCATACAAGTGAGCCACTAGATAAGCAAGTAGGACCAGGATTAGGACCACATGGTCAACTACCAGGAGCACATCATTGATGCTGAATACTGATCCCTGTGTGTGTGTGTGTGTTTGTGTGTGTGTGTGTGTGTGAGAGAGAGAGAGAGAGAGAGAGTGTCAGGGTCACACTCTGTCACTCAGGCAGGAGTGCAGTGGCAGGATCATGGCTCAGCACAGTCTTGACCTCCTGGGTTCAGAAGATCCTTCCCCTTCAGCCTCTCAAGTAGCTGGGACTACAGGAATTTGCCAGCATGCCCAGCTAATTTTTTTTTTAGAGAGATGAAGTCTTGCTATGTCGCCTATGCTGGTCTTGAACTCCTAAAGTCAAGCATTCCTCAGGCCTTGGCCCCCAAAGTGCTGGGATTACAGGCACGAGCCACCACACTCAGCTTGAATACTGATCCTTAATGCTTAGAAGTATTTAGGTGAGTTATTTCATCACATCAGGATGCAGGCTCTGGAATCAAAATACCTGAGTTCGTATCTGGACTCTACCACTTTTTAGCTATGCAATCTTAGCTACTTAGTCAACATACCTGAATGTTTCTTCATCTCTAAAATGACAGCTATTGCAAGGTTTAAATGAGATAATGTGTGGGCAGTTCCTGGTACAATGCTGGCATAGACAGACAACCAAATAAATGTTAATTTTTTAATTATTCTGAACTCTTCAGATACTTTGAGCAACTGTGCCTTTATAAATGCTGTTTTCTGTGTTTGGAAGTCTTTCCCACACTTTTCTGTTGAGTAGGCTCTTTCTCATCCTTTAATATCTAAGATCCTACATCAGAATACCCTTCTCTGCTCTCTGTATGTCCATCTCTGTCCAGGAAAATCCTTCCATGAAGCAAATCTTCTTGCTATCAGAAAAAAAAAATCTTGATCAGCTGTCTACCAAGTTCTAATTCATCTCCCCTTTGTCTTCCCTCTACCACACAGAGCATGCATGCTTATCTGAACTGACCTTGGATAAATAGATCTTCCTTGTGACTTTATTTGTATTTCCTCACTATCTTCTCTCTAAATACTTTCCTTGGGTGAGCTCTTGTGGTCTCATTCTTTGTTCTACGTGTTGATGACATCAAGACCTATTTCTTAAACTTGCGCTATTCCCCTAAGCCTAAAATAGCCTTCTCCTCCTAAAAACAGCCTTCTATATGTCTTATAAACACCCCATATTTATTTAACACATACAAAATCAGGTTACCTCTTGACTCATTTATTTCTGTTGTCACTTTTGTGTCACTTTGGAAAATAGCTTGATGATTCCTAATGTCAAACCATATGATCCAGCAATTTCATTTCTATGTATATACCTCGGAGAAATGAAAGCATATGTCCACACAAAAATGTATACACAAATGTTCATAACATTATTATTCAGAATAGCCAAAAAAGTAGAAATAAGTCAAGTATCCACCAACTAATGAGTGAATAAACAAAATTTGGTGTATGCATACAATATAATATTATTCAGCCTTAAAAAGAAAAGGTGTGCTAATACATGGTACAACATTGACAGACCTTAAAAACATCGCGCTAAATGAAAGAAGCCAGACACAAATTATATTAAATTTTCAGAATACAAAACATCCATATAACAATGAGAGAACAAAATAATAAAGTGATTTTCTCAAGATTGTATAATTAAACTAATCGACACCCAAGACCTTTGTTCTGAGTACAACATTTATTTCATACTACATTGTGCATTTTGTGTGAACACACATTAAACTATTGAAAAGTACCAGCAGTAAAGAGAACAACCCACTTTTTCTAATTCTAAAAGGAGGGATAAAAAATGGAGATTAATATGGGCAACCTCCCATTTAAAGTTGCTAAGGGGAGAGAACAAGCATTGCTTGAAGCTCTCTTAAATCTCCTGTCTGGAAAATGGGAATTATTCACAACCCCAGCCAGCGGATCAAGAAGGAGCAGCCAAGCCTTGGTAATCACTACCTAATAATTACATTTTCTGAATTTAGATGTTTGTTACACATGATTATTTTTATATAAATTAATTATCAAAACTGTAGATCAAAGGTCCTTAATCCGGGGCTATCTTGCACTCCAGGGGACATTTGTCAATGTCTGGAGATATTTTTGTCACAACAGGGTGGAGTTTGGGAAGGGAATACTGGCATTAAGTTAGCAGAAGCCAAAGATACTGCCAAACATTCTACAATGCATAGGACAGCTCCCCAAACAAAGAATTATCTAGTCCAAAACATCCACTGTGCCAAGGTTCAGAATCACTATTCTCAGTGCATTTTCAGTTACGAGTTGCAGGATGCATTTCCAGCTGGCAGACCTCTGCTGTTTGGTTGTCTACACCAAAATAATCTGTGGCCCCAAGAGACTTGGGCTTTATTTAAAGTAAAAAGTTCTTGTGGATTCAATTCAATTTATTTTAAATCCTAATGTTTACCTACTGTGCTAAAAGCACTAGGCGATGCACTATTGGGGTAGATGCAAATGGCTATAACATGCTCCATACCTTTCAGGAACTTGTAATTTATTAAATGTAGCATGCTTCTATGGAATGAGGACCATGTATTCTTAGTATCCACATGACAGGTGTTTAATAAATATTTATTAAATGAGTAAGAAAGTCTCTCAGTAATGTTTCAAAATCTTCTTCACTTTTGTTAAGTTTTGTATCCAACTTCACTTCCTCACTCTTGTTAGAGGAACTTGCCTTATACTTGATTAAGCAAAATGGAAACTGGGCTCGGTGATTCAGCCTTTAATCCCACGCCTTGGGAGGCTGAAGTGAATGGATTGCCTGAGCCCGCAGGTTCAAGACCCGCCTGGGCAACTCTGTAGAGACCTCATCTCTACAATAAATCAAAAAATTAGCTGGACATGGTAGCACGCACCTGTAATTCCAGCTACTTGGAAGGCTGAGGCGGAAAGATCGCCGGGGCCCCAGTAGGTCGAGGCTGCAGTGGCCGGGAGCAGACACTGCACTCCAGTCTGAGCGACGGAGTGAGACTCCAATTCAAAAAAAAAAGAAAATAAAAATGGAGGCCATCACCCAGAACCAACTATAGCCTCTGCATCCCTTAATTTACCATTGTACCCATATTTCACTCCTTTCAAGTCTGAGACAATGAGGTGAACCTTATGCTACCCAAGGAAACTCCTCCAATTGTTTCTTTATCCCTCTCCCCCCAACTCCATCATCTTTGAGATCTGACTCAATCAGTAATTAATATCTTATTTGTGTAAAGTACATGATTCAGGAATTAAAATATAGAAAGTATTCAGTAGATATACCTCTTATATTCTCCATCCAGTTTAAGTATCTCCCATCCTGAAACATAATCTCCTTTCAACTTGTATCCACCTTTATTTTTTATTTTTTTATTTTTTTGAGTTGGAGTCTCACTCTGTCGCCCAGACTGGAGTGCAGTGGCATGCTTCCGGCCACCGCAGCCTCCACCTGCTGGGCTCCAGCGATCCTTCCACCTCAGCCTTCCGAGTAGCACCTTTATTTTTTTTTTTTTAATCTTTAGTGCCTAGCTTCTCTCTGTTCTCACTTTCTTATTTCTGATTCACTTAACATTCTGAAATATGATTTTACCTCTACTTCTCATTGTAACTTCTTTTGAAGAGGTCATTCACTGATGATCCAAGGACCAGTGATTCTTAGGTGATTCTTAAACTCTTGAAGAGGTTCATTAACCCCTTCCTACAAAATGACCTTATATATCCAGACACAAAAACTTTTTATAACATTTTTAAAGGATTTGTTGACACTTTCATTGACTTAGTTTAAAAACACTATAGTTAATAGAATTTAATCCTCACTGGAGGATTCTGTTGCATTTGACACTGTTTTATCACCAGTGGATTCCTGGAACCAGAAAGGACACAACTACTTCTTGAGCAACTATTCCATGCCAGATGCTGTACAAGGTACCAAAGAACAAAGATAATAGAACACGATTCTGAGCCTTAAGAATTTTTCTGAGGAATATATGATTAGCTCTGAGATTTCAAACCTGAGTACCCGGGAATATGAAGATGTCATTCATGGAAAAAGATAAACAAGAAAAGGAAATGATATGAGAATTCAATGACTGAGTTTGGTCTTGGACATGTTATGATTGCAGAGTAAACAAGATATCCAGATGGAGACATTCAATGTGTAGAAATGAGTGAGGGATAGGGTGGTGGGATGGTTAGTGGATGTCTTGTCTAGATTTTGACTTGCTTCAGGGAAACGAAGTCAAGGTTCAAATTAGGCAAGATTCCAAAGTTATGTTTCTTTAGATAACCTCCCAGAGATAAATTTTAAAATGCAATATTTGGGTAAGGAATTCAAAATGTGAACAGTTTTAAGACTGTGAACAAAGCCATGGTCATTGGGGTAGATGGACATGATGTGCCTAAACCTAAATCCATAATATACTATGTTTGAAACCTTGAGTAAATGGGCATCCTTGTCTTGTTCATGTTCTTAGGGGGAATGCTTCCAGCTTCTGCCCATTGAGCAAAATGCTGGCTGTGGGTTTATCACAGATGGCTCTTACTGTTTTGAGGAATGTTCCTTCTATGCCTAGGTGTTCAAGAGTTTTTATCAAGAAGGTATGCTGAATTTTGTTGAATGCTTGTTCTGTGTCTAATGAGATAATCATGTGGTTACTGGTTTTACATCTGTTAATGTCCTGAATTATGTTTGTGATATTTTGGGTGATGAACCAACCCTGTATCCCAGGAATGAAGCCTACCTGGTCATGGTGGATGATCCTTGAGATGTGCTTGCTAGAATCTTGTTGAGAATTTTTGTGTCTATGTTCATCAGAGAGATTTGGCTGTAATTCTATTTCCTCACTGGTTCTTTACCAGGCGTGGGTATCAGTATGATGTTAGCTTCATAAAATGAGCTGGGAAGAATTCCCTCATTCTTGATAGCCTGGAATACTTTCAATAAGATTGGTATCAGCTATTCCTTGTATGTCTTGTAGAATTCAGCTGGGAAGCCATCTGGTCCAGGACTTTTTTAGTGGGGAGCTTACTTATGACTGATTCAATATATAACCTTATTAAGTGCAAAGATACTCATCTGAAAACAATAATACCTAGCCTATTGTGTCAAACAGTGCATATAGAAGGTTTTCTACAATATATGGCACATAGTAACAAGTGATTAAATTATAAAAATATCATTATTATTTTTACAAAAAAATTTATTTTACTTAAATGTTCATTTATAACATCTTGAAGACCAAAAAGATCAAATTCTCTAAAGATCAATATTTTTCTTATTGTAGAACTCTATGTTCAAGAAAAAGAGCCAAAAAAAAATCACATTTAATAAACTATAATTCCTTGGCATCAATTCCTTGAATGTTCTGTAATTTTGTCTATATATAAGAAAATGGTAATTTATATCCAGGTTTATGAGCCTAAGGCTTTAAGAGTTCCCCAGTTATTTTTAAAGTGCTAAAATTAATAAAGACACATGAGTCATTCATTCATTCAACAAACAGTCACTGAATGCATTGTATATGCTAGGCACTGTGACAGGTGCTGGGGACAAAGGACAGAAAAGATGATCGTCCTATAGCTTACAGTCTAGCAAGGATAAAAACAAACTCATTTTACTAATGTGTGATTAGTTTTCATAAGTGTCAAGGATAAAAAAGTACTGAGAGTTTTGAAATCATGCAGTAAAGACTCTGATCCCTTTGCAGGTTCAAAGAAAGTTTCCCTGGAGACGTGATATTTGAGCTGCCATCTGAAGATTCAGTTGGGTGAAAGGCAAGAAGGAAAGAGTTTTTCAGGCAGGGGAACAGAATATGTTAAGATACTACAGAGGGAAGTTGTAAGGTAACTTAGACAAAGAGAAAGAAGATAAACTCTAGTTCCACAACTTAGCAGATGTAGTGGCAATTGAGGTGTGTCCCTCAGATTTCCGTTCACAAAAATGATCTGAGAAGCATGGCCAACTGACAGTATGTAACCAAAACACTCTGAATCCAGTGAAGTGCTTATACCGAGGTCAAACTTTTGCCAAGCTGCTCCAATCCAATGATTGAGTGCCATGTATGTACTAGAGCCAGGTCATTACCACGTGACATAAGACATACTTCAACTGGACAATCTTTGTTTATGGACTTCCCATCAACCTGGGCAACATATTCTCAGAATTGCTCTGTGCTATGAGGCTCTTCCTATTTATCCTCTTCCCTGCCTTTTCTCCTTCTTTAGATTTCAAATCTGTATAGAGAGCCTTCGGATAGTATAGTGATTCGAAGACTCACTCTGCCTCCTTCTGTTTATATAATACACACACTTCGGATCAAACCTGTATATACAATTTTCACTTTATAGTAGACTGCTTCTGGCCAATCTAACTTTAAAAAACTGGTGACTCTGACATAATTCAGCCCATCATGGGCACTTCCTGAAGCATGTTCTTTTGGTGCCTCCTAGTCAAGCCCTCTGTTTCTACTAGGATCCAGTAACACACAAGGAACTCTTCCTCAAGGTACTTGCCATTGCAGATGGTATAGCCTTGCTCCAGAACCTCGGGGGCTTGGGCTGTGATTCTCTCAACAGGGCTTACCATAAACTCTGCACGAAATCTTGTTCCACCACTGATATTTACAACACCTTAGGATCTGCACAAGGAACAGGTTTGGTTTCACTACAGTTGAATCTGCTGTCATCCTCAAAAGCTAGTAAGAATGCACTGTTGATGCTGGGCATGGTGGCTCTTGCCTATAATCCCAGCACTTTGGGAGGCAGAGGTGAGAGGATTGCCTGAGACCAGAGGCACGAGACTAGCCTGGGCAACTTGGCAAGACCTTGTCTCTACAATAAATCAACAAATCAGCCAGGTGTGGTTGTGAATGCCTGTAGTTACTTCTACCTGGAAAGCTAAGGCAGAAGGATTTCCTGTGTCTGGGAGGTCGAGGATACAGTGGCCATAATAGTGTGCCACTGCACTCCAGCCTGGGTAACAGAGTGAGACTCTGACTCAAAAAACAAAACAAAACAAAAGAATGCACTGGTGAGAGGAAACTTCATAGCATTTCACATGCACATCAAGAAAATAGAAAGGTCACAATTAAACAGCCTAATGTCACACCTAAGCGAGCTGGAAAGGCAAGATCATATAAATTCTAATTTCAGTAGAAAACTTCAGATCACTAAGATTAAGTCACAGTTGCAGGATATAGAAGACAAAAATATCATAGAAAAGATCGACAGAACAAAATTCTCATTCTTTGAAAAGATAAATAAGATTGACAGACCCCTGGCCGGATTGACTAAAAAAAGATAAAAAGTCCAAATGAACACAATTAGAAACAAAAAAGGTGAAGTCGCAACTGACCCTGAAGAAACTCAGAAGATGATCAGAGATTACTATAAACATCTGTATGCAAATACACCAGAAAATCTTAAGAAAATGGAGAATTTTTTGGCATCACACAGTCTCTCAAGGTTGAAACAAGAAGAAATTGAAACTCTAAGCAGACCAATAACAATCCAGGAAATTGACTCAGTCATAAGAAACCTCCCCACTAAAAGAAGTCCTGGACCAGATGGCTTCCCAGCTGAATTCTACAAGACATACAAGGAATAGCTGATACCAATCTTATTGAAAGTATTCCAGGCTATCAAGAATGATGAAATTCTCCCCAACTCATTTTATGAAGCTGACATCATACTGATACCCAAGCCTGGTAAGGAACCAACAAGGAAATCGAATTACAGTCAAATCTCTCTGATGAACATAGACACAAAAATTCTCAACAAGATTCTAGCAAATTGGATCCAACAACACATCTCAAGGATCATCCACCATGACCAGGTAGGCTTCATTTCTGGGATGCAGTGTTGGTTCATCTTTCAAAAGATCACAAACGTAATTCAGGACATTAACAGATGTAAAACCAGTAACCACATGATTATCTCATTAGACACAGAACAAGCATTCAACAAAATTCAGCATACCTTCTTGATAAAAGCCCTTGAATACCTAGGCATAGAAGGAACATTCCTCAAAACAATAAGAGCCATCAGTGATAAACCCACAGCCAGCATTTTGCTCAATGGGCAGAAGCTGGAAGCATTCCCCCTAAGAACATGAACAAGACAAGGATGCCCATTCTTGCCCCTCCTGTTCACTATAGTGCTGGAAGTTCTTGCCAGAGCAATCAGGGTTATCCAAATAGGGAAAGAGGAAATTAAGCTATCGCTTTGTGGACCAGTGTGATTCTATACCTAGAAAACCCTTCTCACACTGAAAAAGTGATCGGTAAAGTCTCAGGGTACAAAATCAACATACAAAAGACAGCAGAATGTCTATACACCAGCAACAAGCAGATAGAGAACCAAATAAAAAACACAATTTCATTCACAATAGGCACAAAACAACAACAACAAAATGAAGTACCTTGGCATACACCTAACCAGTGAAAGACCTTTACAACGAGAACTGCAAAACGCTGCTCAAAGAAATCATGGATGACACAAACAAATGGAAAAACATCCCATCCTCATGGATTGGAAGAATCAATATTGTCAAACTGTCCAACCTAACCAAGGCAATCTACAGATTCAGTGCGATACTCATCAAATGATCAACATCTTTTTTCACAGACCTGGAAACAACAATACAAAAATTCATATGGAAACAAAAAAGAGCACGAATAGCTAAAACAATTCTCTGCAAAAGAAAAAAGGTGGGAGGTATCACACTTTCAGACTTTAAACTTTATTACAAAGCTACTGTAACCAAGTTGGGATGATACAGAGATTCCAGAAGTAAAAACATGGTCTTTCAACCAACTCATCTATGACAAAGCCACCAATAACAATCATTGGGGAAAAGAAACCATATTTAGCACTTGGTGCTGGGGAAACTGGCCAACATGTAGAAGAATGAAACTGGACCCCAACCTATCATCAGATACAAAAATCAACTCAAAATCGATTAAGAACCTTAATGCAAAACCTCAAACTATAAGAATCCTAAAAGAAAATGTAGGAAACACACTTCTGGACATTGGAGTGGGCAAAGAATCCATGTGCAAGTCCCCAAAGGGAGTGCTACAAAAGCTAAGATAGACAGATGGGACTTTATCAAACTGAAAAGTTTTTGCACAGCAAAAGAAACCATCAAAAGAGTAAAGAGACAACAGAATGAAGAAAAAAATTGAAAATTATGCATCTGACAAAGGCCTAACATCCAGGATCTACAAGGAACTCAAACGAATAAAAAACAAACAAACAACAACAAAAAGGAACATTAAAAAGTGGGCAAAGAGCCAGGCTCGGTGGCTCAACCTGTAATCCCGCGCCTTTGGGAGGCTGAGGTGAGTGGATTGCCTGAGCCCGCGGGTTCAAGACCCGCCTGGGCAGCGAGACCTCATCTCTACAATAAATCTCATTAGACACAGAACAAGCATTCAACAAATAAATCAAACATCAGACCTCATCTCTACAATAAATCAAACATCAGCCGGGCGTGGTAGCGCATGCCTGTAATTCCGGCTACTCAGAAGGCTGAGGCAGAAGGATCGCCAGAGCCCAGCAGGTCGAGGCTGCGGTGGCCAGGAGTGGCCACTGCACTCCAGTATGGGCAACAGAGTGAGGCTCCAACCAAAAAAAAAAAAAAAATACTCCACCATGTATATGTGCCACATTTTCTTTTTCCAGTCCACTTTCAATGGGCAGCAGGTTTAGTTCCATGTTTTTGCTATTGTGAATAGTGCAGCAATAGACATGCAAGTGCAGGTATCATTTTGGTAGAGCAATTTACGTTACTCCAGGTATATTCCAGGAGAGGATTTCTGGATCATATGGAAGATCTATTTTTAGTTTTTTTTTTAGGAATTGCCACAGTGCTTTCTATGGAGGTTAAATTAGCCTAAATTCCCACCAATAGTGTAGAAGTATTATTCCCTTTTCTTTGCACTTGTGCCAGTACCTGTTTGTTTGTTTTTTGTTTTTGACTTATTAATGATAGCCATCCTTACCAGAGTTTGGTGTTATCTCACTGTAGTTTTGACTTGCATTTCTCTGATGATTAGTGAGGCTGTGCAATTTTTCATGTGTCTTCTTGTGTATCATCTTTTGAGAAGCATCTGTTCCTGTCCTTTGCTCACTTTTTTTTTTTTTTTTTTGGAGTCTCACTCTGTCGCCCAGACCGGAGTGCAGTGGCCGCTCCCGGCC
>NW_007250791.1:460411-463493 GCF_000164805.1 Carlito syrichta | reverse complement strand
GCCTCGACCTGCTGGGCTCTGGCGACCCTTCCGCCTCAGCCTTCCGGGTAGCCGGAATTACAGCATGCGCTACCACGCCCAGCTGATGTTTGATTTATTGTAGAAATGAGGTCTCGCCAAGTTGCCCAGGCGGATCTCAAACCTGCGGGTTCAGGCAATCCACTCACCTCGGCCTCCCAAAGCGTGGAATTACAGGCTGAGCCACCGAGCTCGGCCTCATGGTGGAGTATTATACTGCCATAACGAAAAACAAAATCACAGTCTTTGCAGCAACATGGATGCAGCTGGAGAACATCATACTAAGTGAACTATCACAGACGCAAAGAACTGAGTACCACTCTTTCTTACTCATAAGTGGGCACAGATCACTAGTCACATTAGCACAAGGGAGGAATCAGCAGTCCTGGGCACTGCTAGGGGAGAGAGGGAGGGAAAAAGGAGGGTGAGTGTCACATGACCACACAAAGAGTACCTGGTCCACAGACAGGGGGAATGACGGCCACTTAGAAGCCCAAACTTCACTGGCCTAGTTATGTAGTAAATTTTCACTTGTACCCCCACAACTCTATAATAAATAAATACGTCTAAAAGATAGAGAGAGAGAGAGAGAGAGAGAAAACAAAACAAACATGGAGAAGACACAGAGGATGGAGAAGACAGAGAGGCAGAAATATAGCCCATGCATGGCTCAAAAAAAATGCACTTGTGAGACGGAAACCAGCATCATTAAGAAATGCTTTGCAGGCCAAGGCTGACAGTAGAAGAGTGGTCTCAGAGTTGGACTCCTGAATAACAATGGGTCTGATGAAGCTTCTGTTACTTCAGTAGACAGTACTTAAACACCAAAAGCTAGTCCTGCTGTGACCTGGAAGTCCTCTCAGGTCCACATCAGCATTTGTGGCATACCATTTTTTTTTCTTTTACCTTTCACTATTCACTCTAGACTAAGACACAATTGAGATCAAATGTGAAATTAAAAACAGGAACACTGAGGAAGTAGCACTATGTGACTGCTGTCCCGGGCTCCCCAGCTCAGGAAGGGTGACCCAAGTGGAGCCCAGTGGAGTGGCTAGCTAGATCCATTTGGGCAAAATGTAGCCAACTTAAGGGCACCAACATCATTACTGTGGGTGACTGACGTCATGAGAGGGTGAACCAAATCCACATGCCTCTACAGCACTGACTTCCTACCAAGTGAGTACCCAGCAGGGTGCCCGGCACAGTGCCCCTCTTGGAAGCATTCCTGTATAGGTGTCTTTAGTGGCCTTCTGGCCACAGCTCCTGCAAGGTTTACTGGGTGGCATATAAGTTTTCACCGCAGATGAAGGTCTCATGTCAGGAATTATCCGCTCCCCACATTACATTCAGGATGGGAGTACTCCCGGGAGTGTCCCACATTTCTTTCAGGTTGGCGATGCCAACCACTTGATGAAAGAGTCAGTTCCCAAACCTGTCTCTTCTCTAACCACTCAGTTTTCTGTTTATATACTCAGAGAAGCAGACACCAAAGTGGAAATAGATGCACAAGCAACTTATTGGGGGGAATGTGCAACTACATTATAGCCAAATTCAAGAGTTCAGATGAAAGATACCAGAAAGGGAAAATGTTCCCTTCCAACTCTGAACAGTGAGCCTGTTCATCCACTATATGTAGAAAAAGAAGTGATCTAAAGTGAGAATATATATTGCTTTCTGGATAATAGTTATTAGATCATCAACTGACCAGATCATGGGGATCTGGATGGAAACGCCTAGAAGATTAGAGACATGGAAGTCTGACAGAGAGGCATATGAATGGAAAGAGAGTCAGAGAAGATGTGAGAGAAAACAGCGTATGGAAAAAACTTGTATCACATATTAATATCCACCAGAAAACATCCACCATGAAAGAGGCACTGAAGAACAAAGTAGACAAAATGAATCGGGAAGTTGACATAAGTCAGCCTTCATCATCCGTCATCCCAGACCTAGTGTGATGGGCACCTGAAGGGAGAAGACACAGAGGCAGAAATGCAAGCCATGCATGGCTCAAACAGCATGAATTCCCTTTTACCAAGGTTTATCTAGCTTCTACTTCACTGTCCAACCCATCTAGTCATTTCATATCAGGTTGGTTACACTGGGTCCTTTCCACCTTAGATGAATGAGAACTTCATCCTCACATAGCTAAATACCTATTCTATGGGTTGACTTTCCTGCTTACGGTGCTTTAACCAGCATTGCAACCCAGGGACTTAGGGAATGTCTCATTTAATTTACAAGCACGGAATACCAAGCAATGCAGCATCTGACAAAATAACTCACCCATGAAAGAAATGCAACAGTGGGTCCATAACAAAGGATGCACTGGTTATTTAGGAAGAACTTTTTCTTTCTTTCCTTCTTTCTTTCTTAATTTTTTAATTTTAAAAATGTGGGGTACAATTCAGGGTTAGGTATACAAATGTTCATTATACAGGTATCCTTGTTGAAGTGTGCCCCTCCCTCCCCTGGCAGTTTCTCTCAATTGCCAATCCCAGCCCTCCTCCCCTGACAGTTTCTCACCACTGCCAATTGCTTTTTTATAGTATTATGATAATTGTTCAAGGTCCGCTTATGAATGAGAACATATGTACTCTGTTCTTTGTTTCTGTGATAGATCACTGAGTATGATAGACTCTAAATCCATCCAAGTTGCTACAAAGTTCCTATGTTTGGCCTTCTTTATGGCTGCATAATATTCCACTGTGTATATGTACTACATTTTTTTAATCCAGTCCAGCTTCAAAAGAAATAAGATAGGCAAGTGGGACTTCATCAAACTGACAAGCTTCTGCAAAGCAAAAGCAACCATCAGGAGAGCAGGGAGACAGCCCACAGAATGGGAAAAAATATTTGCCAACTGTATATCTGATAACAGCCTAATATCTAGGATGAAGGGATCCAGCCCTTTGCCAGGTCGTGAGATTTCCTGAAGGAGAGACGGATAGGCGAAGGATGAAAACAATATACCCAGACACCTGCTTCTTGAACAGATGACAATTTAATGTTAGTTAACACAGAGCTTTTATACCATTCATAAAGGGGCAAGACAAAGAAAATT